>NW_027515239.1:0-300000 GCF_048772815.1 Callospermophilus lateralis | reverse complement strand
TATATATATATATATATATATATATATATATATATATATATACACACACACACACACACACACACACACAACAGACATTAAAAAGTAGCAATACATATGCCAATTGAAATTCTTCATGAAATATATATCATCCACAGATCCAAAAATCTTCATTTTACTGAGCGTGGATTTATGTGTAATATTGTTCAACTAGGAAGCTCACCAATAGCTTAAATTTTCAGTTCCAACAGCGTTTAGGAGGAGTGATCTCTTCTCATAATTTGTATCTGCCAAGTCAGCAGCCTCACAAAAATGTACGTGTGATACCAGGTAGGATTCTATATGTGCATATAAAAATATATGTGCTGAATATGCTACAGAGAAAGGGAGACAGGAATTCACATATTTGTCAACTTTAAAAACACATTGAGAGAGGGAGGGGCAGATCTGCCAATCGCTCCTTCAAGGTAGGCGGACCTGCGACCCACCGGCTGAACAGGACCAGTGGCCCGCCACCGTGGAAGACACATCGCCCTGGTTGGGGGAGGGGCAATGCCGCCGGGCCTGCAAGGTAGGCAGACCTGTGACCCACAGCAGGACAGGACCAGCAATCTGCGGAGGGGCAGAGACGCCCTCCGAGCCTGCAAGGTAGGTGGACCTGCGACCACCGACAGACCAGGCCTATGGCCCGCCAGCATGGTAGACACATCGTCCCGGTTGGGGGAGGGGCAGAGCAGGCACACGCGCCTGCAAGGTAGACAGACCTGCAAGGGACAGACAAAACAGACCCAGTGGCCCGCAGATGGTCAAAGCTGCCGCCCACGCCTGCAAAGTAGCCCGACTTGCGACCCACTGGCAGAACAGGCCCAGTGCCTGCAGAGGGGCAGAGCTGCTGCTCGCACCTTCAAGGTAGGCGGACCAGCTACCAACTGACAGAACAGGCCCAGCAGCCTGCTGGTGTGGTAGGCACATTGTCCCAATTGTAGGAGGGGCAGAGCCACCACCCGTGCCTGCGAGAGAGACTTTGAAACTATACAAGCAATAAAAATATATAGGGGAAAAATTCAATAACACAACAGTTTCACCAAGCAGAAAGAAACATGAACAGAATGAAAAGACAAGGAAAGAAAGGACCATAAGCAATGCAGGTAAAGTCAACTTTAGAAGAGGTAATATCTATATCTGCAGCAGATGGAATGTCAGATAAAGAACTCAGGATATACATGCTTCAGATGATCTGGAGTCTCAAGGAAGACATTAGAGAGCAAAATCAGACAATGAAAGATCACCTTGATAATGAATTACATAAAAAATCCAAGAAGAATAATATCAACTATGCAGGGAGATAAAGATTATAAAATCAAACAAACAGATATCCTAGGAATGCAGGATTCAATAAACCAACTTAAAAACTCAATTGAGAATACTAACAGCAGAGTAGAACACTTAGAAGATAGAACATCAGACAATGAAGACAAATTATTTCAACTTGAAAAGAACACAGACAGCTCAGGAAGACTTTTAAGAAACCATGAGCAGAACATCCAAGAAATATGGGATAACATAAAAAGACCAAACTTAAGAGTCATTGGGATACAGGAAGGTATAGAGGTCCAAACAAAAGGAATGAGCAATATATTCAATGAAATAAAAGAGAAAACTTCCCAGACTTGTAGAATGAGACAGAATCACAAATCCTAGAAGCTTACAGGATGCCAAATGTGCAAAATTATAAGAGATCCACACCTAGACATATTATAACGAAGATGCCCAACATACAGAAAAAAGGAGAGAATTTTAAAAGCTACAAGATAAAGGAAGCAGATTATATTTAGTGGTAAACCAATCAGGATAACAGCTGATCTTTCAACACAGACTCGGAAAGCTAGAAGATCCTGCAATAACATTTTTCAAACACTGAAAGTAAATGGGTTCCATCCAAGAATTGTTTATCTAGCGAAATTAAGCTTCAGGATAGAAGATGAAATTAAAACTTTCCACGATAACAAAAGTTAAAAGAATTTGCAGCTAGAAAACGATTTCTTCAAAACATCCTTGGCAAAACACTACAGGAAGAGGAAATGGAAAATAACAATGAAAACCAACAGTGGGAGGTAGGACAGTAAAGGGGGGAAAATAATCAAGGAGGAAAAAAAACCATGTTTAGTAACATAAATATACAAATATGGCTGGAAGAACAACCCATATCTCAATAATAACCCTAAATGTTAATGGCTTAAACTCACCAATTAAGAGACACAGGCTAGTAGAATGGATCACAAAACAAGACCCAACAGTATGCTGCCTACTGGAGACACATTTGTTAGGAAAAGATATACATAGACTGAAGGTGAAAAGTTGGGAAAAATCATATCACCCATATGGACTTCGGAAACAAGCAGAAGTGTCCATACTCATATCCAATAAAATAGATTTCAAGCTAAAGTTAATCAAATGGGATAAAGAGCAACACTACATACTTCTCAAGGAAACCATACACCAACAAGACATAACAATCATAAATATATATGCCCCAAACATTGGTGCAGCTATGTTCATTAAACAAATTCTTCTCAAGTTCAAGAGTCTAATAGACCACCATACAATACTCATGGGAGACTCAAACACACCTCTCTCACTACTGGACTGATCTTCCAAACAAAAGTTGAATAATGAAACTATAGAACTCAATAACACAATTAATAACCCAGACTTATGATATATATAGAATATACCACGCAACATCAAGCAGCTACACTTTTTTCTCAGCAGCACATGGATACTTCTCAAAAAATAAATCATATATTATGTCACAGAGCAACTCTTAGACAATATAAAGGAGTAGATATAATACCAGGCATCTTATCTGATCATAATGAAATGAAACTGAAAATCAACGATAAAAGAAAGAAGGAAAAATCATGTATCACTTGGAGAATGAAAAATAAGTTACTGAATGATCAATGGGTTATAGAAGACACCAAGGAGGAAATTAAAAAATTCTTAGAGATAAATGAAAACACAGACATAACATATCGGAATCTATGGGACACATTGAAAGCAGTTCTAAGAACAAAATTCATGGCTTAGATTTCATTCCTTAAAAAAAGGAAAAAAAAAAACGACAAATAAATGATCTCATACTTCATCTCAGAATCCTAGAAAAAGAAGAGCAAAACAACAGCAAAATAAGTAGAAGGCAAGAAATAATTAAAATTAGAGCTGAAATTAATGAAATCGAAACAAAAGAAACAATTGAAAAAATTGACAAAACTAAAAGATGGTTCTTTGAAAAAATAAATCAAAACGACAGACCCTTAGCCAAGCTAACAAAGAAAAGAAGAGGGAGAACTCAGTATCACAACAGATAGTTCAGAAATACAGAAGATAATCCGAAATTATTTTGAATTCTTATTTTTCAATAAAATAGAAGATAGTGAAGGCATCGATAAATTTCTCAGTCATATAATCTGCCCAGATTTAGTCAGGAGGATATAGGCAACCTAAACAGACCCATAACAATTGAGGAAATAGAATAAACCATCAAAAGACTACCAACTAAGAAAAGCCCAGGACCGGATGGGTATACAGCAGAGTTTTACAAAACCTTTAAAGAGGAACTAACACCAATACTTTTCAAGCTATTTCAGGAAAAATGCAAAAATCCTCAATAAAATTGTGGCGAATTGGATACAAAAACATATTAAAAAAATTGTGCACCATGATCAAGTAGGATTCATCCCTGGGATGCAAGGCTGCTTCATTATACAGAAATCAATAAATGTCATTCATCACATAAATAGACTTAAAAATAAGAACCATTTGATCATCTCGATAGATGCAGAAAAAGCATTTGACAATGTTCAGCATCCCTTTATGTTCAAAACTCTGGAAAAACTAGGGATAACAGGAACATACCTCAATAATGTAAAAGCAATCTATGCTAAGTCTCAGGCTAGCATCATTCTGAATGGAGAAAAATTGAAGGTATTCCCTCTAAAATCTGGAAGAAGATAGGGATGCCCTCTTTCACTACTTCTGTTCAACATAGTTCTCGAAACACTGGCCAGAGCAATTAGAGAGATTAAAGAAATCAAAGGCATAAAAATAGGAAAAGAAGAACGTAAATTATCACTATTTGCAGATGACATGATTCTATACTTAGCAGACCCATCAAGGTATACAAAGAAACTATTAGAGGTAATAAATGAATTCACCAAAGTGGCAGGATATAAAATCAATATGCATAAATCAAAGGCATTCCTGTATATCAGCAACAAATCCTCTGAAATAGAAATGAGGACAACAACTCCATTCAAAATATCCACACACACACAAAAAAATACTTGGGAATCAACCTAACAAAAAGGGTGAAAGACTTATAAAATGAAAACTACAGAACCCTAAAGAGAGAAATAGAAGAAGATCTTAGAAGATGGAAAAATATACTATGTTCATGGATAGGCAGAACTAACATCATCAAAATGGCAATATAACCAAAAGTTCTCTATATGTTAAATGCAATGCCAATCGGGTCTAAAAGCATGCAATGGAGGAAGGATAGCATCTTCAACAAATGGTTCTGGGAAAACTGGAAATTCATATGCAACAAAATGAAACTGAATCCATTTCTCTCGCCATGCACAAAAGTTAACTCAAAATGGATCAAGGAGCTTGATATCAAATCAGAGACACGGCATCTGATACAAGAAAAAGTTGGCTATGATCTACATACTGTGGGGTTGGGCTCCAAATTCCTCAATAGGACACCATTAGCACACGAGTTAATACCTAGAATCAACAAATGGGACTTACTCAAACTAAAAAGTTTTTTCTCATCAAAAGAAACAATAAGAGAGGTAAATAAGTAGTCTACATCCTGGCAACAAATCTTTACTCCTCACACTTCAGATAGAGCCCTAATATCCAGAGTATACAAAGAACTCAAAAAATTAAACAATAAGAAGACGAATAACCCAATCAACAAATGGTCCAAGGACCTGAACAGACACTTCTCAGATGAGGACATACAATCAATCAATAAGTACATGAGAAAATGCTCACCATCTCTTGCAGTCAGAAAAATGGAAAACAAACCCTCCCTAAGATACCATCTCACTCCAGTATGATTGGCAGCCATTATGAAGTCAAACAACAAGTGCTGGCGAGGATGTGGGGAAAAGGGTACACCTGTACATTGCTGGTGGGACTGCAAATTGGTGCAGCCAATTTGGAAAGAAGTATGGAGATTTCTTGGAAGCTAGGAATGGAACCACCATTTGACCCAGCTATTCCCCTTCTCGGTCTATTCCCTAAGACCTAAAATGTGCATGCTGCAGGGACACTGCTACATTGATGTTCATAACAGCACAATTCAAAATATCAAGAGTGTGGAACCAACCTAGATGCCCTTCAATAGATGAATGGAAAAAAAAATGTGGCATTTATACACAATGGAGTAATACTCTGCATTAAAAAATGTCAAAATCATAGAATTTGCAGGGAAATAGATGGCATTAGAACAGATTATGCTAAGTGAAGCTAGCCAATCCCTAAAAAAACAAATGCCAATAGTTTTCTTTGATATAAGGAGAGTAACTAAGAACAGATTTGGGAGGAAGAGCATGAGAAGAAGATTAAGATTAAACAGGGGTGACAGGTAGAAGAGAAAAGGAAAGAGAAGGGAAATTGCATGGAAATGGAAGGAGACCCTCATGGTTATACAAAATTACATACAAGAGGAAGTGAGGGAAAAGGGGGGAAAAAACCAAGGGGGAGAAATGAATTACAGTACATGGGGTAGAGAGAGAAGATGGTAGAAGAGGGGATGGGGGATAGTAGAGGATAGGAAAGACAGCAGACTACAACAGACACTAGTATTGCAATACGTAAAACAGTGGATGTGTAACAGATGTGATGCTGAAACCTGTATACGGAGTAAAACTGGGAGTTCATAACCCACTTGAATCAAAGTGTGAAATATGATATGTCAAGAAATAGGTAAATTTTGAACAACCAACAATAAAAATTAAAGGAAAAAAACACATAGAGAACTATTTCAATGAAAAATGGACTAGATATATAACACCTACGCTTTATCATGCAAAAGGCAAGTCAAACTATACACCATGCCTCCTCTGAACGGCTTGTATTTCTATTCTGTTTGTGTTATTATTCTCCATCATAGTAGGATTAGTAGTCAGAGTCTAGTAGGGTATGGGTTAGTGTCAGGGATTCAGTATTTTGAATGGAAAAAAGGAAAATGAATCCAATGTGTATGCAAATATGGGCTACACAATAAATTACCCACTCTCATCCAGAACAATGGCTTCACATTACCTTCGCCCCAAATAAGACACAATTAGAGGAGAAGAGTTAGAAAATCTGTGAATATATATCTGGAATGGAAAATGCAAAGGAGTTCACAACCTTGGATGTGGTAGAGGAGTTTCCAAATGTAAGGGACAAGGTAAACACTCCACAAACTTGGAGCTCTGCTGGCCTAAAGACTTCTTGAGAAACTGCCTCTGAGGTTGGGAACTCAAAATATATGTTATTGTCAGGAGCTTTAGCTTTCTTTCTAGTGAGACCATCAGAGCTGGGTCTACATCTATGTGACCTGGAGGACGTGGTTTCTTATTTTCCAATGAACACTAGGCTACAGTACTGAATTATCTCTTTGTAGGTAAACTGTGACCACTGGGGTATAAGAGTCTCCCCGTGTGGACTGTGAGGGCATTTGGTCATTCTCCACTTTTCGTGGTGTTTCTTGCTGCTGCACTGGGAGTTTGGTATTTTCTTCATGAAATACAAGGAGTTGAACTGGGACACAGTGCTGGAGGGAGTACTGTCATGTGTAGTGGGTCATGGTCTGCAGGAGAATGCACCAACCAGGCTTCTAGCCCACATAGATTGTCCCCTTGTCCATTGCAACCTGATTCTGAATATTGCCCTAAAAATTCTCCATATACCAATATGCATTTACATATAAGAATTTCCTGGCTGCACCACGTCAGTCACATGCCATTTGGAAGCAATGGCAGATCCACATGGCCCCACCACAGATGTTTTATCACAAACCTGCACACCACAGCTTGCGCCTACAATTGAGGAGTATTCAACTTACTGGCATCTCTGTTCTACACCAATTTAATGAAACTCAGTCAATTAGGGCACTTTCTGGTACACTCATGATCAGCAACAGGGCATACAAAGGTTCTCCAGTGCCACCTGGTCATAGGAATTTCAAAAATTTCATGGTATTTATCTAGCCATTTTTCAAGGTGGAAGTTGGAGGCACTCTAGGTTTCAATTCATTTAGGAACCATTAAATTGTGAGGAAGCTCATTTCAATGAAATCTCTGGAGGACACTCACAGGCATGTCTTCCCAAAGAGTAGCCAAAAGGTCACATGAAGCCAGACCCATTGAGGTCTACAGTGTGAGGTCTATGTGTGTTTTGACTGGCTGCCAAGTCTTTCAGAATAAAATCTTGTGATATCCTGGGTGAGATTCCCAGTGCTCTGTGGAAAGCCACCCTCGGCCTAGGTCTCAGTTTCCAAGGGCGAGTCTCATGTGTGGCCTCCTAAAAACTCAACACAATTCATGCCAATACTTCTCTGAGTTCAGTTCCATAACTCAGTCTCTAAGGGGAATCAGACCAGATTTCAAGTCCTGTTTGACCTACTCATCTTTTCCAACCCCAACACAAATGACCAAAATTAAACCAAAACATTCCCACATGAGCCTCATCTTATTGCATATAGACACTCATCTTAACCTCTGCCTGGAAGTTTCCATGAAGGACACAGCCCAAGACAGTGTCCAAAATAGGCTTCCTTGCCCCTTATTTTCCTAATATCAGGGTGGCCTGGACACCCTTCCTGTGACCCAGGAGTGATCAAATAGGCCTGCCGTAATACTGCTCTGCTTCTCCAATTTGAGGCCTACTGACAGTGGGGTTTAGAATCTTTATGTGAATTGGAGTCATGAGAAAACACAAGCACCTCTGGGCTAGCATGTGCAGGGCTTTGAAGAAATCATTTTACCCAAAGGATCCCTATTCTCACTTGATGGAGGTCAGGAACCTTACAGTGGAAGGCAAGAGACTTTATGCTCAATGACTCCTCTTTTGGGCATTTCGGTTTTGGATTCACACATGGGATCTTTCTTTATATCGATCAGGTGCTAAGAATCTAAGCCAAAGCCTCACACAGGGCCAAGAGGCTGATTCAGACACACCCCTTTCTAAAGCAATTAGGCAAAGAGCCACAGGTGAGGCACATTCATTTCCATTTGAAAAATGTTTTCTTCCAGCTTCACAAAGGGGTGGCCTGAGGCAAAGAAATTCCTGAAATACAGGGAAATAGAACAAAAGGTAAGCAAAAGGCCCAAAGCACGGTTTTTCCACTGAGACTTTACTGGTCACACTGATATCTGAGTTTTCTTAGTTGCTCGCCATTCCCTTCAGCTATCCAGTACATGGCCATGTCACAGAGCTTGAAGGTGGTACTTCGCTTGGACACAAAACCATGAGCCTATTCTGGAGAGTGGCCAGAATTCAAAAATAAAACCAGACCTTAGGAAAATAGCAGGTGTTGCCCATCGATAAGGGAAGCCACAGTGCATTCATATATTCGGCTGGATGAATGCTGGGAAGCTTTCTACCAGACAGGACACATCCATTCATGCATTCTCTTTTCTAATGTTTACAACCACGGACCCAATGGGATACACAGACATAGAAACACTTGCCTTATCAAATCACTTATTAGAAACAGTTCACTCCAAACCAAACAAACCGCCATTCCTACCTATTCTGAGAACATGAGACAAAAGCACAAACACACACCCACACCCACAAAGCACCTTCTTCCCCCAAGTAGGTCTCTGACTATCCGGAGTGTCCTCTGACTATTGGGCCATACTATGTTCCCCTGAAATTGCCTGCCCTGTTTCAGATCTGGTTTCCTTGGCCAACTCTGTAAAGTTGTCAGGAGGCAGCGGTGATCCACTACCTGCTTTCTCAGGAAAGGCCACTCTTCAGAGCTTTCCTGGCTTTTGGCCATCCTCATATCAGTAGGTACCAACAAAGACTGATTCTGTCCTTGGTAAATCCAAAGAAGTGAGACCACTGCTACTGGGACTGGAATGGGATTTGGGTGCCTGGCTTCCTTGATCCCAAGTTCAGAGAGTTCTATCACCAAGGATGTGAGGTGAGGTCTGAGGTCACTTCCTTCAGGAACTGAATGAGCTCACACCCTTGGCAACCACTTTGTCCTAACAGTTGCTTACAAGGGTCCCCTGAAATGAAGGCTGCCCCTACTTTCTGTGACAGTTTCACAAGTTAGAATGGTATATTAACCATAGGCAACCGGGAACAGCTCTCCACACAGCCTGGTTTGGTCCTTCTTCTCTACATTAAGAAGAGAGAGGATGATTCAGACATATCCCTTCATCCTGACCAGGTTGTTTGCAAGAGAAGATGACTTTTGCTCACTCAGTTCCTTCACAGCTGCCTACGACTTCTCCAGGGATCATTTTTGCATGTACCTTTGAGTTTCTTAGCAATAGGAAGTTCCCCTACATTCCTGTATTGTAAGACCTACTCTGTCCCTGCTCTTCTGTAAAGTTAGATTGAGGGAACAGTGTATGGTTAGGGTTAATAACAGGTTCAATTTGCATTAGGAATCATTCTGCTGGATGAATAATGGTATTGAAATCCTGCGATATTTACAAGAATATATAGGTGAAAATTAAGTATGAAAACAGAAATCTAGGTAAGATTTGAAGCCCAGAAGAGCATTGGGACCTTGATTGTGATACTGAGCTTTGATTTATTTTCTGCACAGATGTCTCAGATACATCAATATACAATGGCAAAGGTCCGTGTATTTTGGATGATTGATTGTCAAAGAGAACTTCCAGTCAAAAAGGGATAATCAGTAGGATTAGGAAGATAGTTGGTAGGTTTAGAAAGGAGAGTGAGCATAGGATTTGGACCAAAAGTTCTTTAGCTATAGGGTTTCGGGTATAGAGTGAATGTAAATGTCACCACATGTGAAGAGTCAGTCACAATGATGAACTGGGGAAAATATGTAGGAAAGCAGATATCAATAGAGACATTAGGAAATCTGGCAAAGTGTAGTCCGTAGTGAAAGGTTAATAAAATAGGTACTTATCACTTCCTGTTTTCTGTATGCTTAATAAAACACTGTTGCAATCTTGAGAAATGTTTGCTAGTCTTGTTCCCAGAATGTGCTGTCCTCAGCTGCCAAACTGCAGAAAGTAATTCCTCACCCGGTTGCCCACAAACAGCTCACTCGCCCGGACCCATCAATAAACATCCTGCCCTGCCCTCTCCCAGGAAAGTATATAAGCTCTGCTTAAGCTGTTCTCAGGGCTCTCTGCTCTATTCAAGTGAACTCTGAGCCCCAGCATGCTGGACCCATAATAAACCCTTTCCTTTTGCATGAGACAGTCTCTTGGTGGTTTCTTCTCCGGACGCTCGCCTGACCTTTACATATGGAGGTTCCACTGAGATCCAGCAGCGGCAGATGAGAGACCCCAACGGGCTCCTCTCGGGGTATGTAAGGTGCCTCTTTCTAGTTTCAGGTTTCAGGTTAGGGCTTGGCAAATGGCTGTTGATGAAGAGTGTGAGCTCTCTCCGACGGTGGCTGAGAGACATGTCATAGAGCCACAGGCCACGTCACTGGGGGACTCCCCAGAGGACTCGGGAAATCGAGGAACAATAGTCTCCTCGACTCAGTGATATTTTGTTTCAGATTCGGTATTGCCAGCCCATCGGGTTTTGCCGGCTACTCAGTCCTGGTCTCAGTGTTGGACGTCCATTGCCTGTCTTTATTGTATTGTCTTGTCTGTGTCGTGTGTCGTTGCTTTTACTGATTGTTTATCTTTCATTATGGGATAGAGCACTTCAATGCCTCTTTTGCTGACCCTTGATCATTGCACCAAAGTCCGCTTAAGGGCTCAGAATCTTTCTTTTTCAGTTAAACGCTGGACCTGGCAGACTCTCTGTGCCTCAGAATGGCCCAAATTGGATTCAGATGGCCCCTAGAAGAATCTTTCTACTTCCCACTAATTTAAAAAGTCAGAGATATTGACTTTCAGCCAGTGCCACATAGACATCAGGATCAAGAGACATATATCTTAACTTTGCAGGACCTCTGCAATTCTCCTCCTCCATGTATGAAGCTTTTCCTTGCCCCTGCCCCCGCTCCTACTCTTTCCGTCATGCTCTCTCAAACCTTCTGCTTCTCCTCCTCCTTCAACCTCTGTTCTCCCTGAGTCACAAGATTTTACTCTACTGGACTCTCGTCCTACTACTTATTCCCTGCCCTCGTCCCCCAACCCCCAACACCCTCTAAGTAATTCCCCTGCTGCTGTCTCAGCCTATCCGCCATTGGAGGAAGCTAAGCGAGCCCAGCGCACTCCAGATAACTCCCCTGCGGAAAACACAGCCCCTCCTTTCCTGGAGGTTGCTGGCCCGGCTAAAGGAATTTGCCGGCGTTGAATGATTGAAATCCCTGGAACTCACGTGATGCTCCCTCTCCATTTCTAAGGAACAATGATTGATGACAACCATGGGGGAAAAATGCAAGCCTACCGGTATTTACCTTTCTCCTCTTCAGACCTAAATAACTGGAAAAATAACAATCCCCCTTTTACCGAGGACCCCACCTGGGTCTCAGGTGTGGTTGAGTCATTGATGTTTTCACACCAGCCTACTTGGGATGACTGCCAACAACTCCTAGGGACTCTCTTCATGACAGAGGAACAAAAGAGAATCTTCCTGGATTCTAGAAAAAAATATTCTCGGACCAGATGGGTGACCGATAAAACTTCCCAACATATGCAAAGCCGCCTTTCCCTTGCACCGACCCAACTGGGACCCCAAAACCTGTGAAGGTAATGAGCATCCTTCCTCTTATTGCCGGGCTCTAATAGTGGGTATCTTAGTGGCCGCTAGGCGACCAACTATTTTGGCCAAGGTAAGAGAGATTATTCAAGGGACTGATGAATGTCCCTCCATGTTCCTACAGAGAATTATGGAGGCATATAGGAGATTTAATCCTTTCGATCCTCAGGGAGAGAATCAAAAGGCATCTGTCATGGTGGCCTTTATTGGGCAAGCTGTTCTGGATATTAAAAGACAGTTACAATGCTTAGATGGATTACAAGATATGACTTTGAGAGGTTTAGTCAGAGAAGCCAAGAAGGTATACTATAAGAGAGAAACTGAGGAAGACTAGGGAGCAAAGGGAGGATAAAAGAAACAAAAGACAGACTAAGGCATTGACTAAGATCCTGGTCACAACAACAAATAGACCAGAAATTAAGAAACATGGAGACAGGAAGGGACACCGGGGCCCACACATGAGGCCACCCCTGGCCTCAATTCAATGTGCCTACTGTAAAAAAAAGGACACTGGGCTAAAGAGTGCCCTAGAAAGAGACAGCCAGGCCAGCTGGACATTCTGACTCTGTAGGATTACTAAGAAAGTCGGGGCTCAGATCCTCTCCCCGAGCTCAGGGTAACTTTTGAAGTGGAGGGGACCCCAGTATACTTTGAAGTGGATACAGGGGCAAGATATTCTGCCTTTAAGGCCCCATTGGAACCTCTATCAAATAAAAGGTCTCTAATTCAAGGGGCTAATGGCAGTAAATATCGGGCTTGGAAAACTAAGAGGACCATGGACCAGGGGAAAGGAAAAATCCATCACTCATTCCTAGTAATCCCAGAATGCACGGCCCCATTGATTGGCAGAGATCTGCTCACAAAGCTCTGGGCCAAAATAACTTTTTACCCTGAAGGCCCCCAAGTGGAATTTCTAAATCCTTCAGTAAAAACTCCTATAATCACGGCTCTAACTATGTCAGTAGAAAATGTACATCAAATCACTCACCTTGGTTCAAAGAAACTGCATTCATTTCTGAAGAATCAAGAACAGAGTTTTCCATTAACCAACTCACAGTGAAAGAAAACAACTGAATGGATAACAAAAGCCTGTTGGGTCCATCAATTGGTTAATTCTTACCCTTCCAAGCTTCCTGCAGGAAAGCACCTACGAGGAACCAGACCAGGACAATTCTGGGAAGTGGACTTTACTGAAATTAAGCCAGCAAGGAATGGACTTAAATATCTCCTAGTCTTTGTAGATACATTTTCAGGATGGATTGAAGCCTTCCCCCCCAAAAAAAAGAAAAGAAAAGAAAAAAAAATGAAACAGCGCAAATGGTGGTCAAGAAGATCCTGGAAGATATTTTTCCAAGGTACGGCCTGCCTAAAGTAATAGGGTCTGATAATGGACCGGCGTTCGTGGCCCAGGTAACTCAGAAGTTAGCAAGGACCCTGGGGATTAATTGGAAGTTACATTGTGTTTACAGACCCCAGAGTTCAGGACAGGTAGAAAGAATGAATAGAACCATTAAAGAGACCATAACGAAATTAAACTTAGAGACCGGCATAAAAGATTGGACTATGGTCCTGCTTTATGTACTGTTTCATGCAAGAAATACTCAATCTATTTCTTTGTGTAACCTCACACCCTGTGAAATTCTCTATGGTGTCCCTCCTCCAGTAAGGGACCTACCCCAACTCTAAGACCTAACGATTCCTTCCACACCCCATTGCTTAACAGACTTAAAGCTCTTGAAAGAACTCAGGGATACCTGTGAAAACAGATGGCCACTGCCTACCAACCTGGGGATGAGGGGACTCTACAGCGATATCAAGTAGAGACTTCGTCTATGTAAGACGACATCTGGTGTCATCCCTGGAACTCCGCTGAAAAGGACCATACCAGGTGCTACTTATAACACCTACAGGGTAAAGGTAGTCAAAATCACTTCCTGGATCCCTACCTCTCATCTCAAGCCTGTGCCCTGTCCAGACTCTGGCTGGAAACTGGAAAAGACTGGAAACCCTTTCAAATTGTGGATTCGCTGTGTGGATAAGGCTATAGACTCTCCCCTTGACCACCAGTAGTCCTAACCCTCATAAGCCTGTTCAGCAGCGATGGCTGATCACAAATCCTACTGGAACGGAAGTATGGTCTATCTTGCATACAGCCCGTTTAGGGACCTGGTGGCCATCTCTCCAGCCAGACATTTGTCAGCTGCGTATAGGTCTTCCTGATTGGGATATCCCTAATGAAGAGGATCCCACTAAAATTCAATTAAATTCCTTCCATACCATAGATAATGGAAACAAACATTATTGATGTAGGGACACGCGAGCCAGATGCTGGTTGGCTAGCCTAGATTACTATGTTTGCCCAGTGTACTATCAAAGCCACAAACAGTCAAGGCTGTGTGCGGGGAACGCCAAAATCTTCTGTAAGTCATGGGGATGTGAGCATACAGGGACTGCCACATGGAACCCAAACTACTCATGAAATTCTCTACACAGCATTGGCCATATTACCAATTAGACAACCAAAACCGATGGCCCCCAGAGGGGTCTCTAGATCCTCAAATTCTGTGTGACCTTTTTTACTTCTGCAAGTGCTCAAAGGGGTGAAAGGAGATTCCTCTATGTGGAGGCCTTTTCTCTCCATTGCTCACATCGTGAACTATGCTTCTCCAATACATGCTCACCCTCAGCCTTCTGCTCTAGACTCTCTGTTGTCACTCCCACCTCATCAACTTGATTTCTCCCCTCCAATTACTATATTAAAAACCCAAACCTCCACCGTTTCTCAGACCATTGCCCCCTTGCTGAGGTAGCAGGTACTGAGGTAACCCTCCACTCACTCACTCCTCTCTTCTCCTGTCAGTGCCCACACTGGGTCCCACCAGGTCCTCTTACCAGCTAACCCAAAGCTCAAACCAGCTGAGAAGAGCCCTCAGACCCCTATCCAAGATGTAATGAAAATGGCCTTTAAAGTTGCTTTGCCATCACTGAAAACAGGTTACTAAGAATTTAAAGTCCCTTACAGGCTTTTTGGGATACTCACTCCCATCTCCCGCTCTGTTCTACCCGTTCTACTACTCATGTTTTTGTTTCTAGGAAGATCTCAAAACCCTTTTCCATTATTTTTTTACATCTCTCCTTCCTCATTCTCAGATCCAAAGAGCTGCTCTCAGCCCTGCATTCCCCGTCTTCCGCCTCTGTACCAGGCCCACAGGAAAGTCTTAACTGACCTTATCCAGAAGTTTTCACCATGGCTAACTTTAGGACTTTCAGCAAAAGAGTCCCTATAAAAGAGTTCAGTGTAGATAAACTTCCTCTTTTTGTGTTGCCCTGGTCTACCTGGCAACTGGCTGAAAAAAATCAGCACTCCTGAGCTAGACACACCCTTACTAGTTTTTCACAACATATGTGATCAAGGCTTCTGTCCTTTAGCTGGGGCTTCATAGAGATGGCTACATTGCTAAGATGAATAAGTTACAAACTGGGCTCCATGGAAACAGCTGGCAGGGGGAAAAAAAGGGAAAAAAAGCTCTCCCCCACCCAGGTGTCCTTGAAAATTTAACTTGTCCAGAACTGAGGAAAAATCAGAAACAAAAACTGCTCTTTGTGAACTTCTGCAGACTGTGAACTTCAGAGCCCCTTCCCTTACATGTTGGGTACAAAATTCTGAAACTACCTAAACTTGGGTTTCAGGGGATTAATTGATTACAACAGGAGCAATGCCCTCTGAATCTGGTTGCAACCAAATATGACTGTTTCCTTGTCTTTGGTGCTATCTTAGGTGCCTTGCCTTGTCCGTCCCTACAACAATATAATTCTATATACTTAAACGTTGTTTATGTTTTTATGAAATGGTAAACAGAAGTGATTAATTGTGTAATGGTGCAGATGTTTCCCAGAGTGCTCTATTATGAAGCAGGTTCATTGGAAGATCAAATAGAGGGGCATACAACCCGGTTCAGTTGGGAACATATATCTCTCACCTTAGCCATTCTATTATGAATAGGAGTTGCTGCCTGGGTTCGCACAGGAACCACTGCCCTGGTCCATGGGACACAACAAATGACCCAATTAGAAGAAGCAATAGATCAAAATTTAAGATATTAGAAAATTCCATCACAACTTTGCAGGAATCTTTTACCTCTCTCTTTGAAGTTGTTTTACAGAAAAGTCGAGGTTTGGACCTCCATTTCATGAGAGAAGGGAGCCTTTGTGCTGCATTGAGGAAAGAATGTTTTTTTTTTTTTTTTTTTTTTATGTCGACCATACTGGAGTTGTAACAAACCCTATGAGTAAATTAAAAAGATGCCTTGAAGAGCATCAAAGAGAGATAGAGACCCAAAATTGTTGGTTTGAGTCTTGGTTTACACAGTCCCCCTGGTTAACTACGTTTTAATCAACCCTGGCCGGTTCAATAATAATCCTCATTTTATTGCTTACTATAAAACCCTGTTTCTCAACCTTGTAATTTCTTTTCTCCATGCTCAAATTGGACAAGTTAAGCTTATGTTAATACCCCACTAGCATACATAAAATGTGACACCCCCCAACAATCACTTTTATGATTAAAAGTAGCCAGAAGAAGAAGTGGGGAATGAAATGTTAATAAAATATGTACTTGTCACTTCCTGTTTTTCTGTATGCTTAACAAAACACTGTTGAAATGTTGAGAAATGTTTCCTAATCTTGTTCCCAGAATGTGCTGTCCCCAACTGCCAAACTGCAGAATGTACTCCCTCACGCGTTTACACACAAACCGCTAACTCCCCCTGACCCATCAATAAATTTCCCTCCCTGCCCTCTCCAAGAAAATTATATAAGTTCTGCTTAAGATGTTCTCAGGGCTCTCTGCTCTATTCAAGTGAGCTCTAAGCCCCAGCATTCTGGACCCCAAATAAACCCTTTCTGTTGCATGAGGTAGTCTCTTGGTGGTCTCATCCTCTGACACTCGCCCTACATTTACTTGGATGATTGAATGTAGATGAGAACATCCATTCAAAAGTGATAGTCGGTAAAATTAGGAAGATAGTCGGTAGGTTTAGGAAGAAGAGTGAGTATAAAATTTGGAACAAAAGTTCTTTAGCAATAGGGTTTCAGTTACAGAGTGAATGTAAATGTCAACACAAGTGAAGAGTCAGTCACAATGATGAATTGGAGAAAATATGTTGGAATGCAGATATCAATACAGACATTACAAAATCAGGAAAAGTATAAAGTCAGTGATAGGATTAGACATTTTCAACAGGGTTGAGTTTGAATATATAATCTTAGGAAGAAACGAATATGTAGTCATCAATAGGATTGATATTTGAGAGCAATAGGCAAATTGGACATTGATGTTTTTAGTAATCCATGTTCACTTTCCATTTAGGCTTTGGTACAAATATAAGTTTCACCTTTGAATTTTGTGTCCAGAATATTACTGTGATAACATGTATATATAGATCGGGTGACATAAGTATTTCTTCCACCATTTTTGGGAGCAATATTTTGAAGACTTATAAATTAGTATTTGGGGTACAAACAGGTGTACCCGGTGTCTATGAATATAGAGATAATGCATGAATAGACCAACTGTGAATAAGTAATGTAACTGGTTCCACTTTAAATGGTGGATTGAATTGATATCTGAAAATATAAAAAATCGTATATTGATATACAATCATTCATTCCAACAAGTTATACATCAATGTTAATATTAGGGTTATGGTTTATCATGAAGGGTGTGTGAGTTTTGCTTCAATGTGATTATAAAAATCGAAAATAATGTGTTTGTAAAAAAGAATCTTGAGAAGACCAGTCAAGAAATATGGAAGAATACATGTGTTCTAAAGTAGGAAGTGATTGAAAGTGAAAAAATGCCTATAATTTTGTGATCTTTTTGATGAAATATATATCCTATGATGTGCATAAACTGAAGAAATAGTAATGTACCAGTGTTGAATTAAAATGAACATCAAAATACACATCATGTTCCATATGAATCTTCTTGCATTGAGGTTAAACTGGGTCAGTTACTCTAGATATATTAGGATTTGTATGCAACATTCACTGAAGTTAGTTTTCAGTACTAAAAACAAAAAAGTATTTCAGGTGGATGAATATTTCTGAGAATAATATTTAGAAAAGATGATCATAAATCCACATACATGAATATGAATGAATTAAGGGAGTGTATATTAAGATACAAATATTTCATATTTTGAAAAATCTGGAGAATGTGTGTGTATATATATATATATATATATATATATATATATATATATATATACACACACACACACACACACACACACACACATATATATACATACAAACACACATATATATACATACACACACACATTAAAAACTAGCAATATATATGCTATTCGAAATTCATCATGAAATATATATCATTCACAGATCTAAAAATATTCATTTTAATGAACATGGATTTATATATAATGCTGTAAAACTAGGAAGCTCACCCATTGGTTATATTTTCAGTTCCAACAGCGTTTAGGAGGAGTGATCTTCTCTCACAATTTGTATCTGCCAAGTCGTTCACCTCACAAGAATGTAGGTGTGGTACCAGGTAGGATTCTATATGTGTTTATTGCTGTTGCATTGGGAGTTTAGTAATTGCTTCATGGAATCCAAGGAGTTCAACTGGGACACAGTGCAGGAGCGAGTTCTCTCAGGCGTGGTGCGTTAGGGTATGCAGGAGAATGCACCAACCAGGCTTCTATCCCACATAACTTGCCCCCTTAAACATAGCAACCTGATTGTAAACATTGCCCTGAAACGTCACCATATAACAAGATGCCTTTGCATAGGAGGGTCTGCTGATTGCACCATGTCAGTCACAAGCCATTTGGAAGCCAATGGCAGATCCACATGGCCCCACCACAGATGTTTTTTCACACACCTGCCAACTACTACTCTAGGACAACTACTCAGCAGGCTCCAACTTATTTTCATGAAACCCAATCAATCAAGGCACTGTCTGGTACACTCATGATCAGCAACAGAATATCCAATGGTTCTCCAGTGCCACCTGGTCATGGGAAATTGAAAATTTTCATGGTATTTATCTAGCCATTTTTCACGGATGAAGTTGGATGCACTGTGGGTTTCAATTCATTCAGGAACCATTAAATGTTGAGGAAACTCATTTCAATGTAAGTTCTGGAGAATTCTCACAGTCAAGGCTTCCCAAAGAGTGGCCAAAAGGTCACATGAAGCCAGGGCCATTGAGGTCTAAAATGTGATGTCATTGTCTGTTTTGACTCTCAACAATGGCTTCCAAGTCTTTCAGAATAAAATCATGTGATATCCTGGTTGAGATCAGAGTGCCCTGTGGAAAGCTACCCTGGGCCTTCATCTCAGTTTCCAAGGATGACTCTCATGCGTGGCTTCCTCAAATCCCAACACAATTCATAGCAATACTTCTCTGAGGTGAGTTCCAGAACTCAGTCTCTAAGGGGAATCACACCAGAGTTCAAGCCCAGGTGGACCCAGTCATCTCTTCCAACTGCCACACAAATGACCACAATAAAACCGAAATTCTCCCACATGGTCCTCATCTTCTTCCATATTGACATTCATCATAACCTCTGGCTGGAGGTGTCCATGAGGGACGCAGCCCAAGACAGTGTCCAAAATAAGCTCCGTTGCTCCTCATTTGCCTAATTTCAGGGTGGCCTGGACACCCTTTTTTTGTACCAGGAGTGATCAAAAAGGCCTGCCTGTCATACTGCTCCACTTTTCCCATTTGAGGCCTATTGAGTGTCACTTAAAGATACTTTATGTGAATTGGAGTGATGAGAAAACCTAAGCACCTACGGGATAGCCTCAGAAGGGCTTTGACGAACTCATCTGACCCAAATGATCCCTATTCTCACTTGATGGAATTCAGGAACCTTACAGAGGAAGGCAGAAGACTTCATCCACAATTACAGCTCTTTTTGCCATTTTTGATTTGGATGCACACATGGGATCTTTCTTTAGATCCATCAGGTGCTGAGAATCTAAGTCAAAGAATCACACTGGGCCAAGAGGCTGATTCAGACACAACTCTTTCCAAATCAATTAACGAAAGAGCCAAAGGTGAAGCCTATTTATTTCCATTTGAAAACTATTTTCTTCAGGATTCACAAAGGGGTGGTGTGAGACAAAGACTTCCTGACTCTCAGGGCAACAGAACAGTAGGTAAGCAAATGGCCCAAAGCAGGGTTTCTCCACTGAGACTTTCCTGGTCAACTGATATCTGAGTTTTCTCAGATGCTCGTCATTTCCTTCAGCTATCCAGAACATTGCCTTGTCACAGAGCTTGGGTGTGGTACATCACTTAGACACAAAACCATGAGCCTATTCTGGAGAGTGTCCAGAATTCTGGAGGAAAACAGCAACTTAAGAAGGTAGCAGGTATTGCCCATTAATAAGGCAATCCACAGTCCAATCATAAAATGGGCAGGATGAATGCTGGGAAGCTTTCTACTAGACAGGACATATCCATTGATGCATTCTCTTTTCTAATGTCTACAACCACGGACACAGTGTGATACACAGACCCAGAAACACTTGCCTTGTTAAACAACTTACTAAAAACAGTTCACTCCAAACCAAACAAACTGACTTTTCTTCCCATTCTCAGAACATGAGACAAAACCACAAACCCACACCCACACCGACAATGACACCTTCTTCCCCCAAATAGGTATGAGACTATCCGGAGTATCCTCTGACTGGTGGGCCATACTATGTTCCCCCGAAATGTCCTGTCCTGTCTCAGATCTGGTCTCCTTGGCCAACTCTGTGAAGTTGTCAGGAGCCAGGAGTGAGCCACTACCTGCTTTTCCAGGAAAAACCCCTCTTCCAAGCTTTCCAGGCATTTGGCTTCCTCACCTTAGTAGGTACCAAGAAAGACTGATTCTGTCCTTGGTAAATCCAAACAAGTGAGACCACTGGGACTGGGACTGGGACTGGATCTGGGTGCCTGGCGTCCTCGATCCCATGTTCAGAGAGTTCCATCAATAAGGAAGTGCTTTGAGGTCATTTCCTTCAGGAACTGAATGAGATCACTGCCTCAGCAACCACTTTGTCCTAAGAGTTTCTTCCAACGGTCCCATGAGATGGAGGCTGCTCCTACTTCCTGTAACACTTTCACAAGTTAGAATGGTATATCAACCATAGGGAACCAGGAACAGCTCTCCACACAGTCTTGGTTTGTCCATCTTCTCTACATTAAGATGAGAGAGGCTGATTCAGAAACATCCCTTCATCCTGACCAGGTTGTTTGCAATGGAAGATAACTTTTGCTCTCTCAGGTCCTTCATACCTGCCTACATCTTCTCCAGTGATCATTTCTGCATGGAGCTTTGAGGTTCTCAGCAGATGGAAGATCCACTACATTTCTGTATTGTAAGATCAACACTGTCCCTGCTCTTCTGTAAACATGTTATTAACACAAACAGTGTATGGTTAGTGTTAATAACATGTTCCATTTGGGTTAGGAATTATTCTGCTGCATGAATAATGGTATTGGAAACTTGTGATTATTTTAAGAATATAGAGATGAAATATATGTATGAAAAAAGAAATCTAAGTAAGATTTGAAGCCCAGAGGGGCATTGGGCCCTTAATTGTGATACTTAGCGTTGAATTACATTCTGCACCGATGTCTCAGATAAATCAATATACAATAGCATAAGACCTTCTACCTTGAATGATTGAATGTAGAAGAGAACATCCAGTCAAAAAGGGATACTCGGTAGGATTAAGAAGATAGTTAGTATGTTTAGGAAGAAGAGTGAGTATAGGATTTGGAACAAAAGTTCTTTAGCAATAGGTTATTTATTAGGGTGTGAATGTAAATGTCAGCACATGTGAAGAGTCAGTCACAATGATGAACTGGGGAATATATGTAGGAAAGCAGATAGCAATAGAGACATAATGAAATCAGGCAAAGTATAAAGTGAGGGATAGGATTAGACATTTTCAATTGGGTTGAGTTTGAATATATAATTTTAAGAAGAAACACATATGTAGTCACCAATAGGATTGACATTTGAGAGCATTAGGGAACCTGGACATGGATGTTTTTAGTAATCCATGTTTTCTTTCCATTTGGGCTTTTATACAATCATAAGTGTGACCTTTGCATTTTGTGTCCAGAATATTTCTGTGATTAAATGTATATAAAGATCAGGTGACATGAGACCACATCCACCATTTCAGGGAGCAATATTTTGAAGACGTATAAATTAGTATTGGGGGTACAAAGAGGTGTACACTGTGTCTATGAATATAGAGATAATGCATGAATAGACCATAGTGTGAATAAATAATATAACTGGTTCCACTTTAAATATTGGATAGAATTGATATCTGAAAAGATATAAGAAATCTTATATTGACATACAATCATTCATTCAAACCAGTTATACATCTAATGGTAATATCAGAGTGATAATTAATATGAATGGTATGTGAGTTTTGCTTCAAAAGTGATTATGAAAATCAAAATTAATGTGTTTGGTATAAAATCTCATGAAAAGACCAGTCAAGAAACTTAGAGGAATACATGTGTTCTGAAGCAGGAAGTGATTGAAAGTGAAACAAATGCCTATAAATTTTTGAACTTGTGGATGAAATGATATATCCTATGATGTCCATAAACTGAAAAAATAATAATGTACCAATATTGAATAAAAATAAACTTCAAAATACACATCATGTCCCGTAGGATTCTACTTGCATTGATGTTAAACTGATTCAGTTACTGTAGAAATATTAGGATTTGTAAGCTCCATTCACTGAAGTTAGTTTTCAGTACTAGGAAATAAATATGTATTTCAGGCGGATGAATATTTCTGAGAATTATCTTGTGAAAAGTTGATTATAAACCACATATAGAAACATGAGTGAATTTAGGGAGTGTATAATAAGACATATACATTTCATATTTTGAAAAATCTGGACAGTATATATATATATATATATATATATATATATATATATATATATATATATATATATAGATAGATAGATAGATAGATAGACACACACAGACATTATAATGTAGCAATATAAATGCTAATCGAAATTCACCGTGTAATACATATCATCCACATATTCAAAAATATTCATTTTACTGAACATCGATTTATATATAATGTTGTTCATCTAGGAAATTCACCAATAGGTTTAATTTTCAGTTCCATCATTATTTAGGGGGAGTGATATCTTATCACAATATGTATCTTTCAAAATCAGCGAGCTTACAAAAATGTACTTGTGATACCAGGTAGGATTGTAAATATGCATAAAAAATACATGTGATGAATAGGCTACAGAGAATGGGAGACAGAAATTTACATATGTGTTAACTTTAAAAACTCATGGAGAACTATTACAATGAAAAGTTTACTAGATTTATAACACATACCCTTGATAAAGCAGAAGGGAAGTCCAAGTATACACCATGCCTCCTATGAACGGCCTGTATTTCTATTCTGTTAGGTTTCTTGTTCTCCATCATATTAGGATTAGTAGTCAGAGTCTAGTAGGTTATGGGTTAATGTCAGGGATTCAGTATTTCAAATGGAAAATATGAAAATGAATCTAATGTGTATGCAAATATGTGCTACACAAAAATCATCCCACTCTCATCCAGAACAATGCCTTGACATAACCTTCGCCCCAATTAAGACACAATTAGTGGAGAAGAGTTAGAAAATCTGTGAATACGTATGTGGAAATGAAAATGCTCAGGAGTTCACAGCCTTGGAGGCGGTAGAGAAATTTCCAAAAGTATGGGATAGGGTAAATACTCCACAAATATGGAGTTCTGCTGGCCTAATGACTCTTTGAGAAACTGCCTTTGAAGTTGGGACCTTGTAATATATGTTGTTGTCAGGAGCTTCAGCTTCCTTTGTAGTGAGACAATCAAAGCTGGATCGGCATATATGTGACCTGAAGGACATGGTTTCTTATTTTCTAGTGAACATGAGGCAGCAGCTCTGAATTCCCTCATTGTAGGTAAACTGTGGCCACTGGGAGCTAAGTGTCTCCTCGTGTGGACTGAGAAGCCATTTGGTCATCCTCCACTTTTCCTCGTGATTCTTACTGCTGCACTGGGAGTTTGGTATTGGCATCAGTAAATACCATGAGTTCAACGGGGACACAGTGCTGGAGGGAGTACTCTCACGTGTGGTGGGTCAGGGTGTGCAGGAGAATGCCCCAACCAGGCTTCTATTCAACAAAGCTTGCCTCCTTGTCTGCAGCAACCCAATTCTGAACATTGCCCTAAAACCTCTCAATGTAACAAGATGCCTTAACATATAAGGGTCTGCTGGCTGCACCATGTCAGTCACAAAGCATTTGGAAGCCAATGGCAGATCCATGTGGCCCCATCACAGATGTTTTATCATACACCTGCAAACCACTGCTCTAGGCCCACTACTAAGCAGGTTCCAACGTACTGGCACCTTTGTTCTACACCATTTTCATGAAACCCAGTAAATCAAGGCACTGTCTGGTACACTCATGATCAGCAACAGAACATCCAAAGATTCTCCAGTGCCACCTGCTCTTGGGAATTTCAAATATTCCATGGTATTTATCTAGCCATTTTTCAAGGATGAAGTTGGTGTCACTGTGGGTTTCAATTCATTCAGGAACCATTAAATGGTGAGGAAGCTCATTTCAATGAAAGCTCAGGAGAACTCTCACAGGCAAGTCTTCCCAAAGAGTGGCCAAAAGGTCAAATGAAGCCTGGCCCATTGAGGTCTACAATGTGAGTTCCATGTGTGATTTGACTCTCAAGTATGGCTGCCAAGTTTTTCAGAATGAAATCATGTGATATCCTAGCTGAGATTCCCAGTGCTCTGTGGAAAGCCATCCTGGGCCTAAATCTCAGTCTCCAAGGGCAATTCTCATGCGTGGCCTTCTAATATCCCAACAGAATTCATGGTAATACTTCTCTGACTTCAGTTCCAAAACTCAGTCTCTAAGGGGAATCACACCATAGTTCAAGCCCAGGTTGACCCAGGAATCTCTTCCTACTGCCACACAACTGACCACAATTAATACCAAAACACTCCCACACGGCCCTCATCTTCTTTTTTATAGACACTCATCATAACCCCTGGGTTGAGGTTTCCATGAGGGGTGCATACCAAGACAGTGCCCAAAATAATCTCCCTTGCCTCTAATTTGCCTAAAGTCAGGGTGGCCTGGAAACCCTTCCTGTTAACCAGGAATGATCAAATAGGCCTGCCATTAATACTGATCTACTTCTCCAAATAATCACACTGGGAAAATATGCTGATTAAGACACATCTCTTTACAAAGCAATAAAACAAAGAGCCACAGGTGATGCCTATTCATTTCCATTTGAAAACTCTTTTCTTCAGGATTCACAAAGGGGTGGCCTAAGGCAAAGACCTTCTAGATAATCACAGCACCAGAACCATAGGGAAGCAAAATTCCCAAAGCAGGGTTTCTCCACATAGACTTTACTGTTCACACTGATATCTGAGTTTCCTGAGATGCTCCCATTTCCTTCAGCTCTCCAGTACATGGCCATGTCACAGAGCTTGGAGGTGGTACATATCTTGGACAGAAAACCATGAGCCTATTCCGGAGAGTGGCCAGAATTCAGGAATAAAACAGGAAATTAGGAAGTTAGTCATTGCTACCCATCCATAAGGAAAGCTGCAGTCCAATCATGAATCGGGCAGTATGAATTTTGGGAAGCATTATACTAGACAGGACACTTTCATTGATGCATTATGTTTTCTAATGTCTACAACTACAAACACAGTGGGATACATATACATAGAAACACTTGCCTTGTCAAACGACTTACTAGAAACAGTCCACTTCAAATCAAACAAACTGCCTTTCCTACCAATTCTCAGAACATGAGACAAAACAACAAACTCACACCCACAACAACATAGGACTTTCTTCCCCCAAGTAGGTCTTTGACTCTCCGGAATTTCCTCTGACGGTTGTACCATACTATGTTCCCCCAAAATGCCCTGTACTGTCTCAGAGCTGGAATTTTTGGCCAACTCTTTGAAGTTGTCAGGAGCCAGCTTTGAGCCACTACCTTCTTTCTCAGGGAAGGCCACTCTCCAAAGCTCTCCTGGCATTTGGCCATTCTCAAATCAGTAGGTACCAAGAAAGACTGATTCTGTCCTTGGTAAAACCAAACAAGTGAGCCCACTGGGACTGGGTCTGGGACTGGTTCTGTGTGCCTGGCTTCCGGGATTCCAAGTTCAGTGTGTTCCAAGACCAAGGAAGTGAGATAGGTCACTTCCGTTCGGAACTGAATGAGGTCACTGGTTTGGCAACCACTTTGTCCTAACAGTTCCTTCAAAGGGTCCCATGAGATGGAGGCTGCCCCTACTTTCTGTGACACTTTCACAACTTAGAATGGTATATCAACCATAGGCACCCAGGAACAGCTCTCACACAGAACTGGTTTGGTCCATCTTCTCTACATTAAGAAGAGAGAGGCTGATTCACACACATCCCTTCATGCTAACCAGGTTGTTTGCCTTACAAGATGACTTTTGCCCTCTCAGGTCCTTTATAGCTGCCTTCATCTTCCCCAGGGATAATTTCTGCATGGACCTTTGAGGTTCTCAGCCGGTGGAAGATCCCCTATATTCCTCTATATTAAGACCAACTCTGTCCCTGTTCTTCTATAAAGTTAGATTGAGGGAACAATGTATGATTAGGGTTAATAACATGTTCAATTTGAGTTAGGAATCATTCTGCTGGATGAATAATGGTATTGGGAACCTGGGATATTTATAAGAATATAGATGTGAAATATAAGTATGAAAACAGAAATCTAGGTAAGATTTTAAGCCCAGAAGGGCATTGGGTCCTTGATTGGAATACTTAGCATTGAATTTTGTTCGCACAGATGTCTCAGATAAATCAATATACAATGGCATATCAGCTTGTACCCTGGATAATTGAATGTAGAAGAGTTCATCCAGTCAAAAAGGGATAGTTGTTAGGATTAGGAAGATAGTCGGTCTGTTTCGGAAGAAGAGTTAGTATAGGATTTGGACCAAAAGTTCAATAGCCCTAGGTTTTCGGTTAGAGAGTGAATGTAAATTTCAGCACATGTGGAGAGTCAGTCACAATGATGAACTGGGAAAATTATGTAGGAAATCAGATATCAATACACACATTATGAAACCAGGCAAAGTATAAAGAGAATGATAGGATTAGACATTATCAATAAGGTTGAGTTTCAATATATAATCTTAGGAAGAAAAAAATATGTAGTCACCAATATGATTGACATTTGAGAGCATTAGGCAACCTGGACATGGATGTTTTTAGTAATCCAGGATCACTTTACATCTAGGATTTGCTACAATCAGAAGTGTGACCTTTGCATTTTGTGATCAGAATATTACTGTGATAAAATGTATATGTAGATCAGGTGACATGAGTATTTCTTCTAACATTTCTTGGAGCAATATTTTGAAGAGATATAACTTAGTATTGGGGGTACACAGAGTTGTACCCTGTGTCTATGAATGTAGAAGAAATGCATGAATTGACAATACTGTGAATAAATAATATACTGTTTCCACTTTAAATCATGGATTGAATTGATATCTGAAAATACGTAAGAAATCTTATATTGATATACAATCATTCATTCCAACGAGTTATACATCTAATGGTAATATTAGGGTTATGTTTTTATCATGAAGGGTGTGTGAGTTTAGCTTCAAAAGTTATTATGGAAATGGAAAATAATGTGTTTGGAAAGAAATCTCATAAATAGATGAGTCAAGAAATATAGAGGAATTCATATGTTATGAAGAAGGATTTGATGGTAAGTATAAAAAAAGCCTATAAATTTCCTAACTTGTGGATGAAATATATATCCTATGATGTGCAAAAACTGAAAAAATAGTAATGCACCAGTGTTGAATGAAAATGAACGTCAAAATACACATCATATCCCATAGGAATCTACTTGCATTGATGCTAAACTGGGTCAGTTACTGTAGAAATATTATGATTTGTATGCACTATTCACTGAAGTTAGTTTTCATTAGTAGGAAACAAATACGTATTTCAAGTAGATGAATTTTTATGAGAATAATCTTGTGAAATGTTGACTATAAATTTACATATATGAACACGAATGAATTTAGGGAGTGTATAATAAGAAACATATATTTCATATTTTGAAAAATCTTGAGAGTGTATATATATATATATATATATATATATATATATATATATATATGTGTGTGTGTGCATTTATGTATATATATATATATATATATATATATATATATACACACACACACACACACACACACACAGACACTAAAATGTATCAATATGCATGCCAATCGAAATTCACTATGAAACATATATCATCCACAGATCCAAAAATAATCATTTTACTGAACATGGATTTATGTATAATATTGTTCAACTAGGAAGTTCATCCATAGGTTGAATTTTAAGTTCCAACAGCGTTTAGGAGGAGTGATCTCTTCCCATGATTTGTATCTCCCAAGACAGCCAAACTCACAAGGATGTACGTGTGATACCAGTTATGTTTCTATATTTGCATATAAAAATACATGTGCTGAACAGGCTACAGAGAAAGGGAGACAGGAATTCACATATTTGTTAACTTTAAAAACACATGGAGATCGATTTCAATTAAAAATTGACTACATTTATAACACCTACACTTTATCATGCAAAAGGAAAGTCCAACTATACACCATGCCTTCTCTGAACTGCTTTCATTTCCATTCTGTTTGGTTATTTTTGTCCATCATTTTAGGATTAGTAGTCAGAGTCTATTAGGGTATGGGTTAGTGTCAGGAATTCAGTAATTCGAATGGAAAATAGGAAAATGAATCCAATGTGTATGCAAATATGTGCTACACAAAAATATTCCCACTCTCATCCACAACATTGCCTTTACATTACCTTTGCCCCAAATAAGACACGATTAGAGAAGAAGAGTTAGGAAATCTGTGAATACATATCTGAAATGGAAAATATTCAGGAGTTCACAATATTGGATGTGGTAGAGGAGTTTCCAAAAGTAAGGGACAGGGTAAACACTTCACAAACATGGAGCTCATTGGGCCTAAAGACTCTTGAGAAACTGCCTCTGAGGTTGGGCACTTGAAATATATGTTGTTGTCAGGAATTTTAGCATCCTTTCTAGTGAGACCAACAAAGCTGGGTCTGATCTCTGTGACCTGGAGGATATGTTTTTTTTTATTTTCCAATGAACATGAGGAAGCAGTGCTGAATTCTCTCTTTGTAGGTAAACTGTGGCCACTGGGGTCTAAGTGTCTCCCCATGTGCACTGTGAAGCCATTTGATCATCTTCCACTTTTCGAGGTGTTTCTTGCTTCTGCATGGTGAATTTGGTATTTGCTTCAGGAAATACAAGGAGTTCAACAGGTACCAGTTATGGAGGGAGTTCTGTCACGTGTGGTGGGTCAAGGTCTGCAGGAAAATGCACCAACCAGGCTTCTACCCCACATAGCTTGCCCGCTTGTCCATAGCAATCTGATTCTGAACATTGCCCTGAAACCTCTCCATATAACAAGATGCTTTTATATATAAGGGTCTGCTGACATCACCATGTCAGTCTCAAGCCATTTGGAATCCAAGGGCAGATCCACATGGTACCACCACAGATGTTTTATCACATACCTGCACACCACTGCTCTAGGCCCACTACTCAGCAGTCTCCAACTTACAGGGATCTCTTTTCTACACTGTTTTCATGAAACCAAGTAAATCCAAGCACAGTCTGGTACACTCATGATCAGCAACAAGTCATCCAAAGTTTCTCCATTGCCACCTGGTCATGGAAATTTCAAAAAATCCATGGTATGTACATAGCTATTTTTCAAAGATGAAGTTGGAGGCACTGTGGGTTTCAATTTATTTAGGAAACATTAAATGGTGAGGAAGCTCATTTCAAAGAAATCTCTGGAGAACTCTCACAGGCAAGGCTTCCCAAAGAGTGGCCAATATTTCACATGAATCCAGGCCCATTGAGGTCTAAAATGTGAGGTCCATGTGTGTTTTGACTCTCAATTATGGCTGCCAAGACTTTCAGAATAAAATCACGTGAAATCCTGGCTGAGATTCCCAGTGCTCTGTGGAAGCCACCTTGGCCTAGATCTCAGATTTCAGGGTGACTCTCATGTGTTGCCTCCTAAAATCCCAACACAATTCATGGCAATACTTCTCTGAGGACAGTTCCAGAATTCAGTCTCTAAGGGGAATAACACCATAGTTCAAGCCCAGGTGAACTAAGTCATCTCTTTCAACCGCCACACAAATGACCAGAATTAAAACCAAAACACTCCCACATGGCCCTCAACATCCTCCATATAGACACTTATCATAACCTCTGGCTGGAAATTTCCATGAGGGTTGCAGACAAAGAAAGTATCCAAATAAGTTCCCTTGCCCCTCATTTGCCTAAAGTCAGGGTGGCCTGGACACCCTTCCTGAGAACCAAGAGTGATTAAATAGGCCTGCACTTAATACTGCTCTGCATCTCCAATTTGGGGCCTACTTACTTTCAGGTATAGATTCTTTATGTGATTTGGAGTCATGAGAAAAGCCAAGCACCTCTGGGCTAGTCTCTGCAGGGTTTGAAGAACTCATTTGACCCAAATTATCCCTATTCTCACTTGATGGATTTCAGGAACCTAACAGAGGAAAGCAAAAGACTTAATCCACAATGACTGCTCATTTGGCCATTTTGGTTTTGGATGCACACATGGTATCTTTCTTTAGATCCATCAGGCGCTAAGAATCTAAGCCACAGCCTCACATAGGGTCATGAGGCTGATTCAGACACATCCCTTTCCAAAGCAATCAAGCAAAGAGCCACAGGTGATGCCCATTCATTTGCATTTGACAACTCATTTCTTCAGGCTTCACAAAGGGGTGGTCTGAGGCAAAAAGCTTCCTGAAATTCAGGGCAACAGAACAATAGGTAAGCAAATGGCCCAAAGCAGGATTTCTCCACTGAGACTTTCCTGGTCACACTGATATCTGAGTTTTCTGAGATGCTCGCCATTCCCTTTAGCTATCCAGTACATGGCCATGTCACAGAGCTTGGAGGTGGTATATATATTGGACACATAACCATGAGCCTATTCTGGAGAGTGGAGTGGATTCAGGAACAAAATATAATCTTAGGAAGATAGCAGGTGTTGCCCATTCATAAGGCAAGCCGCAGTCCATTCATAAATTGGCAGGATGAATGTTGGGAAGATTTCTACTAGACAGGAGACATCCATTGATGCATTCTCTTTTCTAATGTCTAGAACCACGGACACAGTGGGATACACAGACTTAGAAACACTCGCCTTTTCAAAAGACTTATTAGAAACAATTCACTTCAAACCAAAAAACTCCCTTTATTACCTATTCTCAGAACATGAGACAAAACCACAAACCAACACCCACATCCACAAAGACACCTTCTTCCCCCAAGTCAGTCTGTGACTATCCATAGTGTCCTCTGATTGGTGGGCCATACTATGTTACCCCAAAATGGCCTTTCCTGTCTCAGATCTGGTCTCCTTGGTCAACACTGTGAAGTTCTCAGGAGCCAGCGGTGATCCACTAACTGCTTTCTCAGGAAAGGCCACTCTTCAGAGCTTTCCTGGCATTTGGGCATCCTCACCTCCGTAGGTACCAACAAAGACTGACTCTGTCCTTGGTAAATCTGAACAATTGAAACCACTGTGACTGGGACTGGGACTGAGACTGAATTTGGGTGCCTGGCTTCCTGGATCCCAAGTTCAGCGAGTTCCATCACAAAGGATGTTAGGTGAGGTCACTTCCTTTAAGATCTGAATGAGGTCACTGCCTTGGCAACCACTTTGTCCTAACAGTTGCTTCAAAGTGTCCCATAAAATGGAGGCTGCCCCTACATCCTGTGACACTTTCACAAGTTAGAATGGTATATCAACCATAGGCACCCGGGAAGTGCTCTCCACACTGGCCTAGTTTGGTCCTTCTTCTCCATATTAAGAAGAGAGAGGCTGATTCAGACACATCCCTTCATCCTGACCAGGTTGTTTTCAATGGAAGATGACTTTTGCTCTCTCAGTTCGTACATATGTGCCTACAACTTCTCCAGGGATCATTTTTGCGTGGACCTTTGAGTTTCTCAGCAGTTGGAAGAAACCGTAAATTCCTGTATTGTAAGACCAACTCTGTCCCTGCTCTTCTGTAAAGTTAGATTGAGGGAAGAGTGTATGGTTAGGGTTAATAACAGTTTCGATTGGGGTTAGGAATCATTCTGCTGGATGAATAATGGTATGGCGAACCTTCGATATTTTCAAGAATATATAGGTGAAATATAAGCACGAAAACAGAAATAAAGGTAATATTTGAAGCCCAGAAGGGTGTTGGGCCCTTGATTGCAATATTTAGCATTGATTTATTTTCTGCACAGATGTCTCAGATAAATCAATATACAAATGCATAGGACCTTGTACTTTGGATTATTTATTGTCAAAGAGAACTTCCAGTCATAAAGGGATAGTCGGGGGCCTGGGGATGTGGCTCAAGTGGTAGCGCGCTCGCCTGGCATGCGTGCGGCCCGAGTTCGATCCTCAGCACCACGTACAAACAAAGATGTTGTGTCTGCCAAGTACTAAAAAAAATAAATGTTAAAAAATTCTCTCTCTCTCTCCCTCTCTCTCTAACTCTTTCTTTAAGAAAAAAAAATTTAAAAAAAAGAATAGTCGGTAGGATTAGGACGATAGTCGGTAAGTTTAGAACGGAGAGTGAGTATAGGATTTGCACCAAAAGTTCTTTAGCTATGGGGTTTCGGATATAGAGTGAATGTAAATGTCAGCACATGTGAAGAGTCAGTCACAATGATGAAATGGGGAAAATATGTAGGAAAGCAGATTTCAATAGAGACATTAGGAAATCTGGCAAAGTATATTCGGTAATGAAAATTTAGTAAAATAGGTAAATGTCACTTCCCGTTTTTCTGTATGCTTAACAAAACACTTTTGAAATCTTGAGAACTGTTTGCTAATCTTGTTCCCAGAATGTGCTGTCCCCAACTGCCAACCTGCAGAATGTACTCATTCACCCGGTTGCACGCAAACTGCTCACTCGCCCAGACCAAACAATAAAGTTCCCTCTCTGCCCTCTCCAAGCAAAGTATATAAGCTCTGCTTAAGCTGTTCTCAGGGCTCTCTGCTCTATTCAAGTGAGCTCTGAGCCCCAGCATGCTGGACCCCCAATAAACCCTTTGCTTTTGCATGAGACAGTCTTTTGGTGGTCTCTTCACCCGATGCTCCTCTGACCTTTACATATGGAGGTTCCAGTGAGATCCGGCAGCGGCGAACGAGAGACCCCAACAGGCTCCTCTTGGGGTATGTATGGTGCCTCTTTCTGGTTTCAGGTTTCAGGTTAGGGCTTCGCAAAATGGCTGTCAATGAAGAGTGTGACCTCTCTCCAATGGTGGCTGACATACGTGTCACAGAGCCACAGGCCACATCCCTGGGGGATGCACCAGAGTACTCAGGAAATCGAGGAGCAATAGTCTCCTCAACTCAGTGATATTTTGTTTCAGATTCGGTATCGCCAGCCCATCGGGTTTGGCCAGATACTTAGTCCTGGTCTCAGTGTTGGAAGTTCCATTGTCTGTCTTTATTTTCTTCTCTTGTCTGTGTCGTGTGTCATCGCTTTTACTGTTTGTGTATCTTTCATTATGGGACAGAGCACTTCAATGCCTCTGTCCCTGACCCTTGATCACTGGACCAAAGTACCCTTAAGGGCTCAGAATCTTTCTTTTTCAGTAAAATTCTGGACCTGGCAGACTCTCTGTGCCTCAGAATGGCCCACCTTTGGATTCGGATGGCCCCTAGAAGGATCTTTCTACTTCCCACTAATTTAAAAAGTCAGAGGATATTGTCTTTCAGCCAGGGCCACATATCCATCCGGATCAACAGCCATATATCTTAACTTGGCAGGACCTCTGCAAATCTCCTCCATGGGTGAAGCATTTCCTTGCCCCTACCCCCGCTCCTACTCCTTCCCCCATGATCTCTCAAACCCTCTGCTCCTCCTCCTCCTCCACCCTCTGTTCTCCCTGAGTCACAAGATTTGACTCTACTGGACTCTCGTCCCCCTCCTTATCTCCTGCCCACGTCCCCCAAAGACCAACACCCTCTAAGTGATTCCCCTGCTGCTGACTCAACCTCTCCACCATTGGAGGAAGATAAGCCAGCCCAGCGCCCTCCAGATAATTTCCCCGCAGCACACACAGCCCCTCCTCCTCTGGAGGAAGCTAGCCCAGCTAAAGGTACTCACCAGCAGTGAATGATTGAAAAACCTGGAACTCGAATGATGCTCCCCCTCATCCCTATGGGCCAATGATTGACAACGGCCTTGGGGGAAAAATGCAAGCCTACCAGTATTAACCTTTCTCCTCTTCAGACCAATATAACTGGAAAAATAAATATCCCCCTTTTACCAAGGACCCCACCCGGCTCCTAGGTGTGGTTGAGTCATTGATGTTTTCACACCAGCCTACTTGGGATGACTGTCAACAACACCTAGGGTTGTCTCTTCATGATAGAGAAACAAAAGAGAATCCTCTTGGATGCTGGAGAAAATATCCTCTGACCAGATAGGTGACCGACAAAACTTCCCAACATATTCAACCCGGCTTTCCCTTGAATCGACGAAACTGGGACCCCAACACCTTTGAAGGTAGGGAGCATCTGTCCACTTATCGCTGGTCTTTAATTGTGGGTATCTTAGTGGCCGCTAGGCGATTAACAAATTTTGCCAAGTTAAGAGAGATTATTCAAGGGCCTGATGAATCTCCCTCTATGTTTTTAGAAAGAATTATGGAGGCATATAGGAGACATACTCCTTTCGATCCTCAGGCAGAGGATCAAAAGGCATCTGTCAAGATGGCCTTTATGGGCAAGCTGCCCTGGATATTAAAAGAAAGTTACAATGCTTAGATGGATTACAAGATATGACTTTGAGAGATTTAGTCAGAGTAGCCGAGAAGGTATACTATAAGAGAGAAACTGAGGAAGAGTAGGGAGCAAAGGGAGGATAAAAGAAACAAAAGACAGACTAAGGCATTGACTAAGGTCCTGGTCACAACAACAAATAGGCCAGAAATAAGAAACATGGAGACAGGAATGGATATCGGGGCCCATACTAGAGGCCACCCTGGCCTCAATTTAATGTTCCTACTGTAAAGAAAAAGGACACTGCTTCAAAGAGTGCCATTGAAAGAGACAGCCACTCTAGCCAGCCATTCTGACTCTGGAGGATGACTAAGAACGTTGGGGCTCAGATCCCCTCCGAGAGCTCAGGGTAAATTTTGAAGTGGAGGGGACCCCAGCAAACTTTGAAGTGGATACAGGGGCAATATACTCTGCCCTTAAGGCCCCATTGGTCTCTCTATCAAATAAAAGGTCTCTAATTCAAGGGGCTAATGGCAGAAAATATCGGGCTTGGACAACTAAGAGGACCATGGGCCAGGGGAAAGGAAAAATCCATCACTCGTTCTTAGTAATCCCAGAATTCCCGGCCCCATTGATGGGCAGAGATCTGCTCACCAAGCTCCGGGCCAAAATAACTTTTAACCCTGAAGGACCACAAGTGGAATTTCTAAATCCTTCAGTAAAAACTCCTATAGTCACGGCTCTATATATGTCAGTAGAAAATGTACATCAACTCACTCAACTTGGTTCAAAGAAATTGCATTCATTCCTGAAGGATCAAGAACAGAGTTTTTTACTAACCGACTCAAAGCAAAAGGAAATAACTGAATGGGTAACAAAAGCCTGTCAGGTCTGTCATGGATAATGCTTACCATTCCAAGCTTCCTGCAAAAAAGCACCTACGAGGAACCAGACCAGGACAATTCTGGGAAGTGGAATTTACTAAAATTAAGCCAGCAAGGTTTGAAATTAAATATCGCCTAGTCTTTGTAGATATATTTTGAGGATGGATTGAAGCCTTTTCCAGGAAAAAAAAAAAAAAAAACGAAACAGCGCAAATGGTCGTCAAGAAGATCCTGAAAGATATTTTTACAAGATACGGCCTGCCTTAAGTAATAAGGTCTGATAATGGACTGGCGTTTGTAGCCCAGGTAAGTCAGGGGTTAGGCAAAACCCTGGGGATTAATTAAAAGTTATATTGTGCTTATAGACCACCGAGTTCAGGACAGGTAGAAAGAATGAATAGAACCATTAAAGAGACCATAACGAAATTAAGCTTAGAAACCTGCATAATAGATTGTACTATGCTCCTGCCTTATGCACTATTTCATGGAAGAAATACTCCCTCTGTTTCTTCGTGTAACCTCACCCCCTATGAAATTGTCCATGGTGCCCCTCCATCAGTAAGGGACCTAACCCCAACTCTAAGACCTAACAATTCCTTCCACACCCCATTGCTTGACTGAATTAAAGCTCTTGAAAGAACTCAGGGATACCTGTGAAAACAGATGGCCAATGCCTATCAACCTGGGGACGAGTGGACTCTACATCGATATCAAGTAAGAGACTTCATCTATGTAAGTCGACATCAGGTGTCATCCCTGGAACCCCACTGGAAATGACGATACAAGGTGCTACTTATAACACCTACAGCGGTAAAGGTAGAAAGAATCACTTCCTGGATCCATACCTCTCATCTCAAGCCTGACCCTGTCCAGACTCTGGCTTGAAACAGGAAAAAATTGGTAAAACTTTCAAATTGTGTATTTACCCTGTGTCTAAGGCTATACACTCTCCCCTTGACCACCAGTAGTCCTAAACCTATTCAACCCGTTCAGCAGCGATGGCTGATCACAAATCCTACTGGTAAAGAAGTATGATCTATCTCGCATACAGCCCACTTAGGGACTTGGTGGACATCTATCCACCCAGACATTTGTCAGCTGGCTATAGGTCTTTCCTATTGGGATATACCTGATGAAGAGGATCCCACTAAATTTCCATTAAATCCATTCTGCACCATTGATAATGGAAACAATCATTATGGATGTAGGGACACGCAAGCCAGATGCAGGTTGGCTAGCCTAGATTACTATGTTTGCCTGGTGGACTACCAAAGCCACAAACAGTCACGGTTGTGTGGGGGGAATGCCGACTTCTTCTGTAAGTCATAGGGTTGTGATCATACAGGCAGTGCATGATGGAACCCAAACTCCTCATCAACTTCTGTACACAGCATTGGCCCTATTACCAATTAGATCACCAAAACCGATGGCCCCTAGAGGGGTCTCTAGATCCTCAAATTCTGCCTGACCTTTTTAACTTCTGAAAGACCTCAAAAGGGTGAAAGGAGATTTCCCTATGTGGAGGCCTTTTCCCTCCTTCGCTCACATCCTGAACTATGCTTCTCCAATAGGTCCTCACACTCAGCCTTCTGCTCCAGACTCTCTGCTGTCACTCTCACCTCAGCAACATGATTTCTCCCCTCCAATTACTAGATCAAACACCCAAACCTCCGCCGGATCTAAGACCATTGCCCCCTTGCTGAGGTAGCAGGTACTAAGGTAACCCTCCACCGAATCACTCCTCTCTTCTCCAGTCAGTGCCCGCACCGGGTCCCACCAGTTCCTCTTACCAGCTAACCCAAAGCTCAAACCAGCTGAGGAGAACCCTCAGACCCCTATCCAAGATTTAGTGAAAATGGCCTTTAAAGTTTCTTTGTCATCACTGAAAACAGATTACTAAGAATTTAAAGTCCCTCACAGGCTTTTAGGGATACTAACTCCCATCTTCCCCTCTGCTCTACCTGTTCTACTGCTCACCTTTTTGTTTGCTAGGAAAGTCACAAACCCCTTTCCCAGTATTCTTTCACATCTCTGCTACCTCATTCTCAGATCCACGGAGCTGCTCAAAGCCACGCCTTCCCCATCTCCCCCCTCTGTTCCAGGCCCACAGAAAAACATTAACTGAAATTCTACAGAAGTCTTCAGCATGGCTGACTTTAGGACTTTCAGCAAAAGAGTCCCCATGAAAGACTTCAAAGTAGATAAACTTCCTCTTTTCCTGTTGCCCTGTTGTACTTGGCCACTGGCTAAAAATATCAGCACTCCTAAGTTAGACACCCCCTTACTAGTTTTTCACAAAATATGTGAACAAGGCCTTTGGCATTGAGCTGGGGCTTCACAGAGATGGCTACATTTCTAAGATAAAGAAGTTACCAACTGGGCTCCATGGTAACAGCTGGAAGGGGGAAAAAATAAAGGGAAGAAAAAGCTCTCCTTCACCCAGGTGGCCTTGAAAAGTTAACTTGCCCAGAACAGAGGAAAAAAACAGAAAAAATCTGCTTTTTGTGAACTTCTACAGGCTGTGAAATTCTGCGCCCCTTCCCTTATATGTTGGGTACAAAATTCTGAAACTACCTAAACGTGGGTTTCAGGGAATTAATTGATTATAACAGAAGTAATGCCCTCTGAATCCGGTTGCAAATAAAATGGAAAGTTTCCCTGTTTTTGGTAGTATCTTAGGTGCCTTGCCATGTCCGTCTCTACAACAGTATAATTCTATAGACTTAAACATTGTTTATGTCTTCATGAAATTGTCAAGACGATGTGATTAATTTTGTAAAGGTGCAGAGGTTTCCCAGAGTGCTTTATCATAATGCAGGTTCATTTGAAGATCAAATAAGGGGGCATAAAACCCGGTTCCACTGAGAACATATATCCATCACTTTAGCCATCCTATTAGGAATAGGAGTTGCTGCAGGTGTGAGCACAAGAAGCACTGCCTTGGTCCATGGGATACAACAAATGACACAATTAGAAGCAGCAATAGACCAAAACTTAAAGATATTAGGAACCTCCATCTTGGCTTTGCAGGAATCTTTAACCTCTCTCTCTGAAGTTGTTTTACAGAACAGGCGAGGGTTGAACCTCCTCTTCATGAGAGAAGGGGGCCTTTGTTCTGCATTGATGGAGAATCTTGTGTTTTTGCCGACCATACTGGAGTTTTAAAAAAATCTAGGAGTAAATTAAAAAGATGCCTTGAAGAGTGTCATTGAGAGAGAGAGGCCCAAAAAGGGTGGTTTGAGTCTTGGTTCACACAGTCCCCCTGGTTAACTACGCATTTATCAACCCTGGCCATTTCAATAATAATCCTCATATTATTGCTAACTATAAAACCCTGTTTGCTCAACCGTGTAATTTCTTTTCTCCAAGCTCAAATTGGATGAGTTAAACTTATGGTAATACCCCACTAGCAAACATAGAATGTGACACCCCGCAATGATCACTTTTATGATTAAAAGTAGCCAGAAGAAAAAGTGGGGAATGAAAGATTAATAAAATAGGCACTTTTCACTTCCTTTTTTCCTGTATGCTTAACAAAACATTGTTGAAATCTTGAGAAATGTTTGCTAATCTTGTTCCCAGAATATGCTGTCCCCAACTGACTATATGCAGAATGTGCTCCCTCACTGGGTTGCATGCAAACTGACCACTCGCCCTGACCCATCAATAAACTTCCCTCCCTGCCGTCACCAAGGAAAGTGTATAAGCTCTGCTTAAGCTGTTCTAAGGGCTCTCTACTCTATTCAAGTGAGCTCTGAGCATCAGCATGCTGGACCCCCAATAAACCCTTTGCTGTTGCATGAGATAGTCTCTTGGTGGTCTCTTCCTTCGACCTCACCCGACCTTTACTTGGATAATTAAATGTAGAAGAGAACATGCATTCAAAAAGGGATAGTCGGTAGGATTAGGAATATAGTTGGTAGGTTTAGGAAGAAGACTGTGTATAGGTTTTGGAACAAAAGTTCCTTAGCAATAGGGTTTCGGTTAGAGAGTGAATGTAAATGTCAGCACATGTGAAGAGTCAGTCACAATGATGAACTGGAGAAAATATGTAGGAAATCAGATATCAATACACACATTATGAAATCAGGCAATGTATAAAGTGAATGATAGGATTAGACATGATCAACCAGGTTGAGTTTCAATATATAATCTTAGGAAGAAACAAATATGTAGTCACAAATATGATTGACATTGGAGAGCATTAGGCAACCTGGACATGGATGTTTTTAATAATCCAGGATGACTTTCCATTTAGGATGTGCTACAATCATAAGTTTGACCTTTGCATTTTGTGATCAGAATATTACAGTGATAAAATGTATATGTAGATCAGGTGACATGCATATTTTTTCTAACATTTCTGGGACTAATATTTTGAAGAGGTATAAATTAGTGTTGGGGGTACACAGAGTTGTTCCCTGTGTCTATGAATATAGAAGTAATGCATGAATTTACAATACTGTGAATAAATAATATAGCTGTTTCCACTTTAAGTCATGGATTGAATTGATATCTGAAAATATATAAGAAATCTTATATTGATATACAATCATTCATTCCAACGAGTAATGCATCTAATGGTCATATTAGGGTTATGTTTTATCATGAAGGGTGTGTGAGTTTAGTTTCAAAAGTGATTATGAAAATGAAAAATTATGTGTTTGGAAAGAAGTCTCATGAAAAGACGAGTCAAGAAACATAGAGGAATACATGTGTTCTGAAGCAGGAAGTGATTGTAAGTATAAAAAAACGTATAAATTTCCTAACTTGTGGATGAAATATATATCCTATGATGTGCAAAAACTTAAAAAAATAGTAATGTACCAGTGTTGAATGAAAATGAATGTCAAAATACATATCATGTCCCATAGGAATCTACTTGCATTGATGTTAAACTGGGTCAGTTACTGTAGAAACATTAGGATTTGAAAGGACCATTTACTAAAGTTAGTTTTCAGTACTAGGAATCAAATATATATTTCAGGTGGATGAATATATCTGAGCATAATCTTGTGAACATTTTATTATAAATCAACATTCATGACATGAATAAATTTAGGGAGTGTATATAAGACACATATATTTCATATTTTGAAAAATCGGAGGGTGTATAATATATATATATATATATATATATATATATATATATATATATATATATATATATATATCACAGATACATTAAAAAGTAGCAATATATAAATATATATGCGTATCAAAATTTATCATGAGATATATATCATCCACAGATTAAAAAGTATTCATTTTAGTGAACATGGATTTATGTATAATGTTGTTCAACTAGGAACCTCACCCATAGGTGGAATTTTAAGATCCAAAAGCGTTTAGGAGGAGTGATCTCTTCTCACAATTTGTATCTGCAAAGTCAGCCACCTCACAAAAATGTACGTGTGATACCAGGTAGGATTCTATATGTGCATATAAAAATACATGTGCTGAATAGGCTCCAGAGAAATGGAGACAGGAATTCAGAAATAAGTTAACATTAAAAACAATGGAGAACTATTTCAATTAACAATTGACTATATTTATAACACCTACCATTTATCATGCAAAAAGCAAGTCCAACTATACACCATGCCTCCTCTGAACTGCTTATGTTTCTATAATGTTTGGGTTACTTTCCTCCATCATATTAGGATTAGTAATCAGAGTCTAGTAGGGTGTGAGTTACTGTCAGGGATTCAGTATATCGAATGGAAAATAGGAAAATGAATCCAATGTGTATGCAAATATGTGGTAAACAAAAATCTTCCCACTCTCATCAAGAACAACACCTAGATATCACCTTCGCCCCAAGTAAGACACAATTAGAGGAGAAGAGTTAGAAAATCCATGACTACATATCTGGAATGGAATACGATCAGGAGTTTACAACCTTGGAAGTGGTAGAGGAGTTTCCAAAAGTAAGGGACAGGGTAAAAACTCCACAAACATGGACCTCTGCCTGCCTAAAGACTTCTTGAGAAACTGTCTCTGAGGTTGGGCACTTAAAACATATGTTGTTGTCAGGAGCTTTAGCTTCCTTTCTAGGGAGACCATCAAAGCTGGGTCTTCATCTCTTTGACCTTGTGGATATGGTTTCTTATTTTCCAATGAACATGAGGCAGCAGTGCTGAATTCTCTCTTTGTAGGTAAACTGTGGCCACGGGGAGCTAAGTGTATCCACATGTTGACTGTGAAACCATTTGGTCATCCTCCACATTTCGTGGTGATTCTTGGTGCTGCACTGGGAATTTGGTATTTGCTTCATGGAATACAAGGAGCTCAACTGCAACACAGTGCTGGAGGGAGTTCTGTCATGTGTGGTGGGTCAGGGTCAGCAGGAGAATGCACCAACCAGGTTTCTAGCCCACATAGTTTGCCCCCTTGACCATAATAACCTGATTGTGAACATTTCCCTTAAACCTCTTGTTATAAAAAGATGCCTTTACATATAAGGGTCTGCTGGATGCACCATGTCAGCCACATGCCATTTGGAAGTCAAAGGCAGATCGACAAGGCCCCACGACAGAAGTTTTATCACAAAACTGCACATCTCTGCTCTAGGTCCACTAATCAGCAGGCTTGAACTTACTGGCATCTCTGTTCTACACCATTTTCATGAAACTTAGTCAATCAAGGAACTGTCTGGTACACTCATCGTCAGCAACAGTACATCCAAAGGTTCTCCTGTGCAACCTGGTCAAAGGAATTTAAAAAATTTCATGGTATTTATCGAGCCATTATTCAAGCATGAGGTTGGAGGCACTGTTGGTTTCAATTTTTTCAGGAAACATTAAATGGTGAGGAAGCTCATTTCAATGAAACCTCTGGAAAACTCTCACAGGCAAGTCTTCCCAAGGAGTGGCCAAAAGGTCACAGAAATCCAGGTCTATTGAGGTCTACAATGTGAGGTCCATGTGTGTTTTGACGCTCAAGTATGCCTGCCAAGTGTTTCAGAAAAAATCATGTGATATCCAGGCTGAGATTCTCAGTGCTCTGTGGAAAGCCACCCTGGACCTAGATCTCAGTTTATAAGGGCGACTCTCATGTGCGGCCTGCTAAAATCCCAACACAATTCATGGCAATACTTCTCTGAGTTCAGTTCCAGAACTCAGTCTCTAAGTCCCCTTGAACTCACACCAGAGTTCAAGCCCAGTTGGACCCAGTCATTTCTTCCAATCGCCACACAAATGACCAAAATTAAAACCTAAAAACTCCCACAAGGCCCTCATCTTCTCCATATAGACACTCATCATAACCTCTGGCTGAAGGTTTCCATGAGGGGCGCAGCCCAAGACAGTGACCAAAATGAGCACCCTTGGCCCTCATTTGCCTAAAGTCAGGGTGGCCTGGACACCATTCCTGTAAACCAGGAGGGATTAAATAGACCTGCCATTAATACTCCTCTGCTTCTCCATTTTGAGGCCTACTGAATGTCAGGTATAGATTCTTTATGTGGTTTGGAGTCATGAGAAAACCCAAGCACTTCTGCAGGGCTTTGAAGAACTCATTTGACCCAAAGGATCCCTATTCTCACTTGATGGAGTCAGGAACATCACAGAAAAAGGCTAGAGACTTCATCCACAATGACTGATCATTTTGCCATTTTGGTTTTGGATGCACACATGGGATCTTTCTTTAGATCCATCATGTGCTAAGCTGGAGCCTCACACAGGGCCAAGTGGCTGATTCAGACACCTCCCTTTCCAAAGCAATTATGCCAAGAGCCACAGGTGATCCTCATTCATTTCCATTTGATAACTGTTTTTTTCAGTCTTCACAAAGGGGTGGCCAGAGGCAAATACCTTCCTGACATTCAGGGCAACAGAACAAAATGTAAGCAAAAGGCCCAAAGCAGTGTTTCTCCACTGAGAGTTTCCTGGCCACACTGATATCTGAGTTTTCTGAGATGCTCTCCATGCCATTCCCTTCAGCTATTCAGTACATGGTCATGTCACAGTGATTGGAGGTGGTACATATCATGGATAAAAAACGATGAGCCTATTCTGGCTAGTGGCCAGAATTCTGGAAGAAAACAGGAACTTAGGAAGGTTGTAGGTGTTTCCCATTGGTAAGGCAAGCCGCAGTCCTTTCATAAATTGGACAGGTTGATTTGTGGGAGGCATTCTACTACACAGGACATATTCATTGATGCATTCTCTTTTCTAATGTGTACAACCACGGACACAGTGGGATACACAGAAATAGAAACACTCACCATGTCAAATGACTTATTAGAAACAGTCCATTCCAAAAGAAATAAATCACGTTTTTTTACCTATTCTCAGAACATGAGACAAAACCACAAACTGACATCCACACACCCAGGCACCTCCTTCCCCCAAGTAGGTCTGTGACTCTTCTGAGTGTCCTCTGACTGGTAGGCCATACAATGTTCCTCCAAAATGGCCTTTCCTGTCTCAGATCTGGTGTTATTCACCAACTCTGTGAAGTTGTCAGGAGGCAGTGGTGAGCCAATTCCAGTCTTGTCAGTAAACGCCCCTCTTCAGAGCTTTCTTGGAATTTGGCCACCTTCACATGAATAGGTACCTAGAAAGACTGATTCTATCCTTGGTAAATCCAAACAAGTGAGACCACTGGGACTTGCACGGGTAATGGCTCTGGGTGCCTGGCTTCCTGGATCCCAAATTCAGAGAATTCCATCACCAAGGAAGTATGTGAGGTCACTTCCTTCAGGAACTGAATGAGGTCACTGACTTGGCCACCAATATGTCCTAACAATTGCTTCCTAGGTTCTCATAAGATGGAGGCTGCCCCTATTTCCTGTGACACATTCACAAATTAGAATGGTATAGAAACCACAGGCACCTGGGAACAGCTCTCCACAAAGGCCTGGTTTGGTCCGACTTCTCTACATTAAGAAGAGAGAGGCTGATTCAGAAACATCCCTTCATCCTGATTAGGTTGTTTGCCATGGAAGATGACTTTTGCTCTCTCAGGTCCTAAATAGCTGCCTAAATCTTCTCCATCGATCATTTCTGCATGGACCTTTGAGGTTTTCAGCAGATGGAAGATCCCCTACATTCCTGTATTGTAAGAACAACTCGGTCCCTGCTCTTCTGTAAAGTTAGATTGACGGAACATTGTATGGTTAGGGTTAATAGCGTGTTCGATTTTGGTTAGGAATCATTCTGCTGGATGAATAATGGTTTGGGAACCTGTGATACTTATAAGAATATAGACTTGAAATATAAGTACAAAAACAGAAATCTAGGTAAGATTTGAAGCCCAGAAGGGCATTTGGCAATTGATTGGCATACTAAGCTTGAATTATGTTCTGTACCGAGGTCTCAGATAAATTCATTTACAATGGCATAGGATGCTGTACCTCAGATGACTGAATTTAGAAGAGATCATCCAGTCCAAAAGGGATAGTCCAAAGGATTAGGAAGATTGTCAGTAGGATTAGGAAGAAGAGTGAGTCTAGGAGTTGGACCAAAAGTTCTTTAGCAATAGGGTTTTAGTTAGAGAGTGAATGTAAATGTCAGCACATGTGAAGAGTCAGTCACAATGATGAACTGGGGAAAATATGTAGGAAAGAGAGTAAATATGTATCAATAGACACATTAGGAAATCAGGCAACGTCTAAAGTGAGTGATAGGATTAGACATTTTCAACAGGGTTGAGGTTGAATATATAATCTTAGGAAGAAACAATTATTTAGTCACCAATAGGATTGACACTTGAGCGCATTAGGGAACCTAGACATGGAGGTTTTTAGTAATCCATGCTCACTTTAAATTTAGGCTTTAGTACAATCATAAGTGTGACCTTTGCATTTTGTGTCAAGAATATTACTGTGGTAAAATATATATTTAGATCAGATTACATGAGTATTTCTTCCACCAATATGAGGAGCAATATTTTGAAAACTTATAAATTAGTATTGCGGATAAAATAGGCATACCCTGTGTTAATGAATAAGAGATGATGCATGAATAGACCATATTGTGAATTAATTATATAACTGGTTCCAACTTTAAATAATGCATTGAAATTATATTTGAAAATATATAGGAAATCTTATATTGATATATATACATTCATTCCAACCAGTTATACATCTAATGGTAATATTAGGGTTACGGTTTATCATGAAGAGTGTGTGAGTTTTGCTTCAAAAATGAGTATAGAATCGAAAATAATGTTTTTAGAAAGAAGTCTATTGAAAAGACCACTAAAGAATCATAGAGGAATACATGTTTTCTTAAAGAGGAAGTGATTGAAAGTGAACCACATGCCTATAAATTTGTGAATTTGTGGATGAAAGGTTATACCCTATGATGTCCATAAACTTAAGAAATAGTAATGTACCAGTGTGGAATAAAAATGAACTTCAAAATACATTTCATGTCCCATAGGAATCTAACTGCATTGATGTTAAACTTGGTCAGTTACTATAGAAATATTAGGATATATAAGGACCATTCACTGAAGTTAGTTTTCAGTACTAGGAAACAAATATGTATTTTAGGTGGTTAAATATTTCTGAGAATAATCTGTTGAGAGCCACAGCCAAAGGAGCCCCAGTAAACTTGCAGCTGCCAGCAAACTTCCGTCTGCCGGCTGATGATTGGCTCACAGCGGCCCCAGCATCATCTAGCTGATTTGCTTCTCTGTGGTGATGCTCATTGGAGATGCTCCATGAGCGGTTTCCCCGACCTTTCAGACTGCCAGCGGATGATTGGCTCACAGCGGCCCCAGCAACATCTAGCTGATGGGCTCCTCTGTGGTGATGCACATTGGGCTGGTTCCCTGCCCTTTCAGACCACGGAACTGCTCATTGGGGGACTTTTTTGGCTCCGCCCATGCGACCCAGCCAATCGGCCTCAAGAGGAGGAGACTTGTGTTTGAGGGAGAGGCTTGTGGGAAGCCTGTGGTGGCAGTTGGGCTCTGACGGCTATTCCTGAGGAGCGGTTTTGTTTGGTGTCATCTTGTTGGGTTGTATTATAGTAGAAATGCGGAATCAGAAATTATTAAAAAAAAAAACTGAAAGAGTGTTCAGTAAATTGTTAGATGCAATTAAGGCATGGAAGACTTTACAAGGACATGGAGGTTTACAAGGTTAATTATCTAAGGTAATACAAGGAGCTAATGAACCTTATGCTGAATTTGTAGATAGGCTTATTCAAACAGCTATCAGAGTTTTTGGAAATACACAACAAGCAATGCCATTACTAAAACAACTGGCTTATGAGCAAGCGAATCTTTGGTGCAATGATATCATTAGACCATGGAAACATGAAGATTTAAACACATATATTAAATTATGTAGAGACATTAAAGAACAAGAGCAAGTCGTGGAAGCTGCAGTAAAACAGGCTTTAGATGCCAGAGACATTAATGAACAAGGGCAAATTGTGGCAGCTGCAGTAAAACAGGCTTTAGATGCCAGGCCAAGAACATGCTACAATTGTGAAGAAACAGGACATTTTAAAAGGAATTGTCCCATAGGAGGAGGGTTTAACAAAACTAGGTATCAAAGGAGTAGAATACCAGGTATTTGTCCACGATGCCGTAGAGGGAGACTTTGGGCTAATGAATGCTCTTCTCAAACCACCATAGAGGGTACACCATTATCAAAAAACGAACAAGGACCAGGTGTTTATTCACAATATTGTGGACAAAGACATGGAGCTCCATTGCCAAAAATGGACAAGGGGGCTCAATGCTCCGGGGCCCAAAACCACAAATATACGCAGCACTGTAGAAACCCAGCAACCCCATCAGGGTAGTGCCCAGGACACATTGTCCATCAGATCCCTCATCAGACAAACCAGAGGGAGCTCAGGGTTGGACATCTGTGCCTCCGCCAGAGCAGTACTAACTGCAGAGATGGGAGTTCAATTCATTTCCACATGGGTAAAAGCACCTCTTCCCAAAGGAACAGTAGGCTTATTATTGGGACGCAGCTCTTCTACTCTAAAAGGACTTATGATAAGTCCTGGGGTAATTGATCTCGACTATGAAGGTGAAATAAAAATTATAGCCAGTTCTCCAAAGGGTATATCAGTAATTTCACCAGGAGATAGAATAGCACAGTTACTAATAATACGCAGGCTACATGAAAAATTTTCCAGTTGTACTGTAGAAAGAGGTTCCAAGTGATTAGGCTCCACAGGTGTAGATTGGGCTATGCTTTCTTTAAATTTAGATTCTGGCCCCATGCTAAAACTAAATATTCAAGGGCATAAATTTAATGGGCTACTGGATACAGATGCAGACCTTAGCATCATCTGTCGTCAAGAATGGCCAAAACATTGGCCGTTACAACAAGCCACTCAAACGCTTCGAGGCCTAGGAGTGGCGTCTAATCCCCATAGAAGTGCAATGGTATTAGATTGGAAGGATCCTGAAGGATGTGAAGGAACTCTACAGCCATATGTATTGGATCATCTTCCCGTAAATTTAAGGGGACGAGATAGTCTTCTGGACTCAGTGATATTTTTTTTCGGATTCAGTATTGCCAGTCAATCAGGTTTTGCCGGCTCCTCAGTCCTGGTCTCAGTGTTGGACGTCCATTGCCTGTCTTCATTGCCTTGTCTTGTCTGTGTCATGTTTCATTGCTTTAACTGTTTGTGTATCTTTCATTATGGGACAGAGCACTTCAATGCCTCTGTCCCTGATCCTTGATCACTGGACCAAAGTCCGCTTAAGAGCTCAGAATCTTTCTTTTTCAGTAAAGCCCCGGATGTGGCAGACTCTCTGTGCTTCAGAATGGCCCACCTTTGGATTTGGATTACCCCTAGAAGGATCTTTCTACTTCCCACTAATTTAAAAAAGTCAGAGATATTGTCTTTCAGCCGGGGACACATAGCCATCTGGATCAACAGCCATATATCTTAACTCGGTGGGAATTCTGCATATCTCCTTTTCCATGGGTGAAGCCTTTCTTGCCCCTGCCCCCACTCTGACTCCTTCCCCCAGGAACTCTCAAATCCTCTGCTCCTCCTCCTCCTACACCCTCTGTTCTCCTTGAGTCACCAGATTTCACTCTACTGGACTCTCCTTCCCCTCCTTATCCCCTGCCCTTGTCCCCCAACCTCCAACACCCTCTAAGTGATTCCCCTGCTGCTGACTCAGCCTCTCCTCCATTGGAGGAAGCTATGCCGGCCCAGCGCCCTCCAGATAATTCCCTTGCGGCACACACAGCACCTCTTCCCTTGGAGGAAGCTGACCCGTCTAAAGGAACTCGCTGGCGGTGAATGATTGAAAACCCTGGAACTCTCGGGATGCTCCCCCTCCATCCCTATGGGCCAATGATTGACGATGGCCACGGGGAAAAAATGCAAGCCTACCAGTATTAGCCTTTCTCCTCGTCAGACCTAAATAACTTAAAAAAATTATAATCCCCCTTTTTCTGAGGACCCCACTTGGCTCTCAGGTCTGGTTGAGTCATTGATGTTTTCACACCAGGCTACTTCAGAAGACTGCCAAAAACTCCTAGGGATTCTCTTCATGACAGAGGAACAACAGTGAATCCTCCAGGAAGCTGGAAAAAAATATCCTCAAACAAGATGTGCGTCCGACACAACTTCCCAACATAATCAAAGGCAGCTTTCCCTTGAACCCACTCAACTGAGACCCCAAAATCTTTGAAGGTAGGGAGCATCTGTCCACTTATCACCGGGCTCTAATAGTGTGTCTCCAAGCAGCCGCTAGAGACAAACTAATTTGGACAAGGTAAGAGAGATTATTCAAGGGCCTGATGAATCTCCCACTATGTTTCTAGAGAGAATTATAGAGGCATATAGGAGATATACTCCTTTTGATCCTCAGGCAGAGAATCAAAAGGCATCTGTCACGATGGACTTTATTGGGCAAACTGGCCTGGATATTAAAACAAAGTTACAAAGCTAGATTGATTACAAGATATGACTTTGAGAGATTTAGTCAGAGAAGTCAAGAACGTATACTATAAGAGAGAAACTGAGGAAGAGAAGTGAGCAAAGGGAGGATAAAAGAAACAAAAGGCAGACTAAGGCGTTGACTAAGGTCCTGGTCACAACAACAAATAGGCCAGAAATTAAGAAACAGGTAGACAAGAAGGGATAACATTGGCCCATGCCACAGGGCACCCTGCCCTCAGATCAATGTGCCTACCCTAAAGAAAAAAGGACACTGGGCCAAAATTGCCCTAAAAAGCGACAGCCACACCAGCCAGCCATACTGACTCTGGAGGATGACTAAGAAAGTCGGGGCTCAGTTTCCCTCCCCAAGCTCAAGGTAACTTTTGAAGTGTTTCAAAAGTGATTATGGAAATCGAAAATAATGTGTTTGGAAAGAAGTCTCATGAAAAGGTCAGTCAAGAAACATGGATGAATACATGTGTTCTGAAGCACGAAGTGATTGAAAGTGAGACAAATGCCTATAAATTTGCTAACTTGTGGATGAAATATATATTCTATTATGTGCATAAAGTGAATAAATAGTAATGTAGAAGTGTTGAATAAAATTGAACATCAAAATACACATCATGTCCCATAGTAATCTACTTGAATTGATTTTATACAGGGTCAGTTAGTGTAGAAATGTTAGGATATGTTTGCATCATTCAAAGAAGTTAGTTTTCAGTACTAGGAAACAAATATGTATTTCAGGTGGATGAATATTACTGAGAATAATCTTGTGAATAGTTGATTAAAAATCCAAATACATCAATATGAATGAATTTAGGGAGTGTATAATAAGACACGTGTTTTATATATATCACAGACATTAAAAATAGCAATATATATGCCAATTGAAATTCATCATGAAATATATATCATCATCATATCCTAAAATATTCATTTTAATGAATATGGATTTTTATATAAGTTTGTTCAAATAGGAAGCTCACCCATGGGTTGAATTTTCAGTTCCAACAGTGTTTAGGACGAGTGATCACTTCTCACAATTTGTATGTGCCATGTCAGCCACCTCACGAGAATGTACGTGTGACACCAGGTAGGATTCTATATGTGCATATTAAAACACATGTGCTGAATAGGCTACTGTGAAAGGAAGACAGTAATTCATATATTTGTTAACTTTAAAAACACATGTAGAACTATTTCAATTAAAAATTGACTAGATTTATAACTCCTACCCTATATATTTCAAAAGGCATGTCCAACTATACACCATGCCTCCTCTGAAATGCTTGTATTTCTATTCTGTTTGGGTTATGTTTCTCCATCATATTAGGATTAGTAGTCAGAGTCTAGTAGGGAATGGGTTAGTGTCAGGGATTCACAAAAATCTTTCCACTCTCATTCAGAACAATGCCTAGACATTACCCTCGTTCTAAGTAAGACACAATTAGAGGATAAGAGTTAAAAATTCTGTGAATACATATCTGGAAATGAATATTCTCATGAGTTCACAACCTTGGATGTCGTAAAGGAGTTTCCAAAAGTATGGGACAGGGTAAGCACTCCACAAACATGGAGCTCTGCTGCCCTAAAGACTTCTTGAGAAACTGCCTCTGAGGTTGGGCACTTGATATATATGTTTTCGTAAGGAGCTTTCTTTGTACTGAGACCATCAAAGCTGGGTGTGCATCTATGCGACCTGGAGGACATGGTTTCATATTTTCCAATGAACATGAGGCAGCAGTGCTGAATTCTCTCTATGTAGGTAAACTGTGTCCACTGGGGCCTAAGGGTCTCCGCGTGTGGACTGTGAAGCCATTTGGTCATCCTTCACTTTTCCTGGTGTTTCTTGCTGCTGCACTGGGAGTTTGGTATTTGCTTATGAAGTAAAAAAAAGATCACCTGAGACACAGTGCTTGAGGGAGTTCTGTCACGTGTGGTGGGTCAGGGTCTGCAAGAGAATATACCAACAATGCTTCTATTCCACATAGCTTTTCCCCTTGACCACAGCAACGTAATTCTCAACATTGCCCTGAAACCTCTCTATATAACCAGATACCATTACATATAGCGTCTGCTGGCTGCACCATGTCAGTCACAAGGCATTTGGAAGCCAATGGAAGATCAACATGGCCCCACCACAGATGTTTTATCACACACCTCCCCTCCTCTGGTCTAGGCCCACTACTCAGCAGGCTCCAATTTACTGGCATCTCTGTTATACACCATTTTGATGAAACCTAGTCAATCAAGGCACTGTCTGGTATACTCATGATCAGCAACCGGTTTTCCAAATTTTCTCCAGTGCCACCTGGTCATGGAAATTACAATAATTTTATTGTATTTATCTAGACATTTTTCACGGATGAAGATGGAGGCACTGTGGATTTCAATTTGTACAGGAACCATTAAATGATGAGAAACCTCATTTCAATGAAAGCTCTGTAGAACTGTTAAAGACAAGGCTTCCCAGGGAGTGGCCAAAAAGTCACATGAAATCAGACCCATTGAGGTCTACAATGTGAGGTCCATGTGTGTTTTGACTGTCACCTATGCCTACCAAGTCTTTCAGAAAAAAAAAATCATGTGGTATCCTGGCTGAGATTCCCAGTGCTCTGTGGAAAGCCACCCTGGGCCTAGATCTCAGTTTCCAAGGGAGACTCTCATGCGTGCCCTCCTAGAATCCCAACACAATTCATGGCACAAGTTCTCTGAGATCAGATCCAGAATGCACTCTCTAAGTGTAATCACACCAGAGTTCAAGCCCATGTGGACCCAGGCATCTCCTTTAACAGCCACACAATGACCACAATTAAACCAAAACACTCCCACATGGCCCTCATCTTTTTCCATATAGATACTCATCATAACCTCTGGCTGGAGGTTTCCATGAGAGGCACATTCCAAGACAGTGTCCAAAATAAGCTCCCTTGCCCCTCATTTGCCTAAAGTCAGGGTGGCCTGGACATACTTCCTGTGAACCCGGAGTGATCAAATAGGCATGCCGTTAATACTGCACCGCTTCTTCAATTTGAGGCCTACTGAGTTAGAGGTATAGATTCTTTATGTAAATTAGAGTCATGAGAAAACCCAAGCACCTTTGCAGGGCTTTGAAGAACTCAATTGACACAAAGGATCCCTATTCTCACTTGATAGAGGTCAGGAACCTCACAGAGGAAAGCGAGACTTTATCCACAATGACTGTTGTATTTGCCATTTTGGTTTTTGATGCACACATGGGATCTTTCTTTAGATCCATCTGGTGCTGAGAATCTAAGCCACAACCTCACACAGGGCCAAGATGCTAATTCAGACACATCCCTTTCCAAAGCAATTAAGCAAAGAGCCACAGGTGATGCCCAATCATTTCCATTTGAAAACTGTTTACTTCAGGCTTCACAAAGGGGTGGCCAGAGCAAGAACTTCCTGACATTCAGTTCATCAGAACAATATATAAGCAAAATGCCCAAAGCAGGGTTTTTCCACTGAGATTTTCCTGGTCACACTGATATCTGAGTTTTTTGAGATGCTCGCCATTCCCTTCAGCTATCCAGTACATGGCCATGTCACAGAGCTTGGAGGTGGTATATATGTTGGACCCAAAACCATGATCCTATTCTGGAGAGTGAACAGAGTTCATGAATAAACCTGGAAATTAGGAATGTATTAGGTTATGCCCATCTTTAAGTAAAGCCGCAAACCATTCATAAATTGGGCAGGATGAAATGGGAAGCTTTCTACTAGACAGGACACATCCATTGATGCACTCTCTTTTCTAATGTCTACAACCACGGACACCATGGGATACACAGACATAGAAACACTCTCCTTTTCAAACGACTTAAGAGAAACAGTTCACTCCAAACCAAACAAACCACCTTTTTTTCCTATTCTCACAACATGAGACAAAATCACAAACTCACAACCACACCCACAAAGGCACCTCCTTACCCTAAGTAGGTCTGTGACTCTATGGAGTGTCCTCTGACTGGTGGGCCACACAATGTTCCCCCAAAATGTCCTGTCCTGTCTCAGATATGGTCTCCTTGGCCATCTCTATGAAGTTGTCAGGAGCCAGCGGTGGGCCACTATCTGCTTTTTCAGGAAAGGCCCCTCTTCAGAGCTCTCTTGGCTTTTGGCCATTCTAACATCAGTAGGTACAAAGAAAGACTGACTCTGTCCTTGGTAATTCCAAACAAGTGAACCCACTGGGACTGGTACTGGGACTGGCTCTGTGTGCCTGGCTTCCAGGATCCTAAGTTCAGAGAGTTCCATCACCAAGGGAGTAAGGTGAGGTCACTTCCTTCAGGAACTGAATGAGGTCACTGCCTTGGCAACCACTTTATCCTAACAGTTGCTTCCAAGTGTCTCATTAGATGGAGGCTTCCCCTACTTCCTGTGAAACATTCACAAGTTAGAATGGTATATCAACCATAGGAACCCGGTAATAGCTCTCCACCTCTCCACACAGGCCTGGTTTGGTCCATCTCCTCTACATTGAGAAGAGAGGTTCTGATTCAGACACATCCCGTCATCCTGACCAGGTATTTTGCCATGGAAGATTACTTTTGCTTTCTCAGGTCCTCCATAGCTGACTACATATTCTCCAGGGATCATTTCTGCATTGAACTTGTGGTTCTCAACAGGTGAAAGATCCCCTACATTCCTGTATTGTAAGACCAACTCTGTCCCTGCTCTTCTTTAAATTTACATTGAGGGAACAGTGTATTGTTAGGGTTAATAAAATGTTTGATTTGGGTTAGAAATCATTCTGCTGGATGAATAATGGTATTGGGAACCTGCGATATTTTTAAAAATATAGAGGTGAAATATATAAATGAAAAAAGAAAGTCTAGGTAATTTTGAAGCCCAGAGGGGCAATGGGCCCTTCACTGGGATACTTAGCTTTGATTTACGTTGTGCACAGATATCTCAGATAAATCGATATACAATGGCATAGGACCTTGTACCTTTTATGATTAAAATTCGAAGAGAACATCCAGTCAAAAAGGGATAGTAAGTAGGATTAGATAGATATTCGGTAGGTTAACAAAGAAGAGTGAGTATAGGATTTGGAACAAAAGTTCTTTAGCAATAGGATTTGGGTTAAAGTGTGAAAGTAAATATCAGCACACTTGAAGGGTCAGTCACAATGATGAACAGTGGAAAATATGTAGGAAAGCAGATATCAATAGAGATATTACAAAATCAACAAATGGGCCAAGGACCTGAACAGACACTTCTCAGAAGAAGATATACAATCAATTAATAAGTACATGAAAAAGTTCTCACCTTCTCTAGCAGTCAGAGAAATGCAAATCAAAACCACCCTAATATACCATCTCACTCCAGTAAGATTGGCAGCCATTAGGATGTCAAACAATAATAAGTGCTAGCGAGGATGTGGCGAAAAGGGTACACTTGTACATTGCTGGTGGGACTGCAAAATGGTGCGGCCATTATGGAAAGCAGTATGGAGATTCCTGGGAAAGCTGGGAATGGAACCACCATTTGACCCAGCTATCGCCCTCCTCGGACTATTCCCTGAGGACCATAAAAGAGCATGCTATAGGAATACCGCCACATCAATGATCATAGCAGCACAATTCACAATAGGCAGACTGTGGAACCAAACTAGATGCCCTTCAATAGATGAATGGATAAAAAATAATGTGGCATCTATACACAATGGAGTATTATGCAGCACTAAAAAATGACAAATTCATGGAATTTGCAGGGAAATGGATGGCATTAGAGCAGATTATGCTAAGTGAAGCTAGCCAATCCTTAAAAACAAATGCCAAATGTCTTCTTTGATTTAAGGAGAGCAATTAAGAACTGAACAGAGGGAAAGAGCATGAGGAAAATATTAACATTAAACTGAGACAAGTGATGGGAGGGAAAGGGAGAGACAAGGGAAATTGCATGGAAACGGAAAGAACCCTCATCGTTATACGAAATCACATATACGAGGTTGTGAGGGGAAAGGGGGGGAAGGGAGAGAACGGAACAACAACAGATGAGGTAGAGAGGGAAGATGAAAGGGGAGCGGAGGGGGGATAGTAGGGGATAGGAAAGTCAGCAGAATACAACAGTCACTAATATGGCATTATGTAAACATTGTGAATGTGTAACTGATGTGATTCTGCAATCTGTATTTGGGGTAAAAATGGAAATGCATAACTCACTTGAATCAAATGTATGAAAGATGAAAAAAAATTAAAAAAGTACTAAATTGGCTCATCGTAACAATAAAAAAAGAGATATTACAAAATCAGGCAAAGTATAAAGTGAGTGATATGATTAGATATTTGCAACAGGGTTGATTTTGAATATATAATCTTAGGAAGAAACAAATATGTAGTCACCAATAGGATTGATATTTGAGAGCATTAGGCAACCTGAACATGGAAGTAATCCATGTTCACTTTCCATTTAGGCTTTAGTACAATAATAAGTGTGAACTTTGCATTTTGTGTCCAGAATATTACTGTGATAAAATGTATATGTAGATTAGGTGACATGAGTATTTCTTTCACCATTTCTGCGAGTAATATTTTGAAGACATATACATAAGTATTGGTTGTACAAAAAGCTGTACCCTGTGTCTATGAATATACAGATAATGCATGAATAGACCATACTGTGAATAAATAGTATAGCTGGTTCCACTTTAAATAATGGATTGAATTGATATTCACAAAGGAGTGGTCTGAGGCAAAAACCTTCCTGAAATTCAGGGCAACAGAACAATTGGTAAACAAAACGCACAAAGCAGGGTTTCTCCACTGAGACTTTCCTGGTCACACTGATATCTGAGTTTTCTGAGATGCTCGCCTTTCCCTTCAGCTATCCAGTACATAGCCATATCACATAGCTTGGAGGTAGTACATATCTTGGACACAAAACAATGAGGCAATTCTGGAGAGTGTCCAGAATTCAGGATGTAAACAGAAACTTTGAAAGATAGCAGGTGTTTCCCTTAAATAAGGAAAGCTGCAGTCCATTAATAAATCGGGCAGGATGAATGTTGCAAAGCTTTCTCCTAGACAGGACACATCCATTGATGCATTTTCTTTTCTAATGTCTACAACCACGGACAGAGTGGGATACACAGACATAGAAGCACTCGCCTTGTCAAAGGACTTACTAGAAACAGTCCACGCCAATTCAAACAAACAGCCTTTCTTACATCTTCTCAGAACTTGAGAAAAAACCATACACACACCTACACCCACAAAGGCACCTCCTTTGTGGAGTGTCCTCTGAATGGTGGGCCATACTATATTCCCCCAAAATGGCCTGTTGTATCTCAAATCTGGTCTCCTTGGCCAACTCTGTGCAGTTGTCAGGAGCCAGCGGTGAACCAATACCTGCTTTCTCAGAAAGGTCTTTCTTCAGAGCTTTCCTGGCATTTGGCCATCCTCACATCTGTTGGTACTAAGAAAGACTGACTCTGTGCTTGGTAAATTGAAACAAGTGAGACCACAGGGACTGGGAATGCGACTGGCTCTGGGTGCCTCTCTTCATGGATCCCAAGTTCAGAGAGTTCCATCACCAAGGAAGTGAAGTGAGGTCACTTCCTTCAGGAACAGAATGAGGTCACTGCCTTGGCAACCTCTTTTTCCTAACAGTAACTTCTAAGGGTCCCATGAGATGGAGTCTGTCCCTTCTTTCTGTCACACTTTCACAAGTTAGAATGGTATATCAACCATAGGCACCTGGGAAGAGCTCTCCACACAGGCCTCATTTGGCCCATCTTCTCTACATTTAGAAGATAGAGGTTGATTCAGACACATCCATTCATCTTGACCAGGTTGTTTACCATAAAAGATGACTTTTCCTCTCTCAGGTCCTTCATAGCTGCCTATATCTTCTCCAGGGATCATTTCTGCATGAACCTTTGATGTTCTCAGAAGGTGGAAGATCCCCTACATTCCTGTATTGTAAGACCAACTCTGTCCCTCCTCTTTTGTAAAGTTAGATTGAGGGAACAGTGTATGTTTAGGGTTAATAACATGTTTGATTTGGGTTAGGAATCTCTCTGCCCCATGAATAATGGTATTGGGAACCTGTGATATTTACAAGAATATATAGGTGAAATGTAAGTATGAAAACAGAAAATCTAGGTAAGATTCGAAGTCAGAAGGGCATTGGGTCCTTGAGTGGGATTCTTAGGTTTGAATTATGTTCTGCATATATGTCTCCGACAAATTGAAATACAATGGTTTAGGATCTTATACCTTGGATGATTAATTGTCGAAGAGAACATCGAGTCAAAAAGCAATAGTCAGTAGGATTAGGAAGATAGTCAGTAGGTTTAGAAATAAGAGTGAGTATAGGATTTAGACCAAAATTTCTTTAGCAATAGGGTCTCGGGTAGACATTGAATGTAAATGTCAGCATATGTGAAGTGTCAGACACAATGATGAACTGGGGAATATATGTAGGAAAGCAGATATCAATAGAGATATAAGGAAATCAGGCAAAGTATAAACTGAGTGATAGGATTAGACATTTTCAACAGGCTTGAAGTTGAATATATAATCTTAGAAAGAAACAAATATGTAGTCACCAATAGGATTTACATTTGAGAGCATTAGGCAACCTGGATATGGTTGTTTTTAGTAATCCATGCTCACTTTCCATTTAGGCTTTGATACAATCATGAGTATGACCTTTGTTTTTTGTGTCCAGAATATTACTGTGATTAAAAAAAGAAATATATATATATATATATATATATATATATATATATATATATATATATATATATATATTGATAGATAGATAGATAAGGTGACATGAATATTTCTTCTACCATTTTTGGGAGCAATGTTTTGAAGAGGTATAAATTAGTATTGGGGGAACAAAGAGGTGTACACTGTGTCTATGAATATAGAGATAATGCATTAATAGACCATACTGTGAATAAATAGCATACCTGGTTCCAACTTTAATAATGGATTGAATTGAAATGTGAAAATGTACAGGAAATCTTATATTGATATTCACACATTCATTCCAACCACTTATACATCTAATGGTAATATTAATGTTATGGTTTATCTTGAAGAGTGTGTGGGTTTAGCTTCAAAATTGATTATGGAAATCGAAAATAATGTGTTTGGAAAGAAGTCTCATGAAAAGACCAGTCAAGTAACATGGAGGAATACATGTGTTCTGAAGCAGGAAGTGATTAAAAGTGAAACAAATTCCTATAAATTTGTGAACTTGTGAATGAAATATATATCCTATGATGTGCAAAAACTGAAGAAATAGTAATGTACCAGTGTTGAATTAAAATGAATGTCAAAATAGACATCATGTCCCATAGGAATATACTTGCATTGATGTTAAACTGGGTCAGTTACTGTAGAAATATTAGGATTTGTAAGCACCATTGATTGAAGTTAGTTTTCAGCACTGGGAAACAAATATGTATTTCAGGTAGATGATTATTTCTGAGAATAATCTTGTGAAAAGTTGATTATAAATCCACATACATGAACATGAATGAATTTACGGAGTGTATATAAGACAAATATATTTCATATTTTATAAAATCTGTAGAGTGTATGTGTATATATATATATATATATATATATATAGAGAGAGAGAGAGAGAGAGAGAGAGAGAGACAAAAAAACACACAAATTCATTAAAAAGTATCAATATATATATGCCAATCGTAATTCATCATGTAATATATATCACCCTCAGATGCAAAAATATTTATTTTACTAAACATGGGTTTATGTATAATATTGTTCTAATAGGAAGCTCACCCATAGTTTGGATTTTCAGTTCCAACAGCGTTTAGGAGGACTGATATCTTCTTACAATTTGTTTCTGCCATGTCAGCCAACTCATAAAAATATACGTGTGATACCAAGTAGGAATCTATATGTGCATATAAAAAGTACATGTGCTGAGTAGGCTACAGAGAAAGGGAGAAAGGAATTCACATATTTGTTAACTTTAAAAACGCATGGAGAGAGCTGGGGATGTGGCTCAAGTGGTAGCGCGCTCGCCTGGCATGCGTGCGGCATGGGTTCGATTCTCAGCACCACGTGCAAACAAAGATGTTGTGTCCGCCGATAACTAAAAAAATAAATATTATAGAATTCTCTCTCTCCTCTCTAACTCTCTCTTTAAAAAAAAAACACATGGAGGACTATTTCAATTAAAAATTGAGTAGATTTATAAAACCGACCCTTTATCATGCAAGAGGGAAGTCCAACTATACACCATGCCTCCTCTGAACTGCTTGTATTTTCATTTTTTTTGTTTATTTTTCTCCATCATATTAGGATTAGTAGTCAGAGTCTAGTAGGGTATGAGTTAGTGTCAGGGATTCAGTATTTCGAATGGAAAATTGGAAAATGGATCAATGTGTATGCAAATGTGTACTACAAAAAAATTTTCCCACTCTCATTCAGAACAATGCCTTGACATTACCTTCACCCCAAGTAAGACACAATTAGAGGAGAAGAGTTAGAAAATCTTTGAATACATATCTGAAATTGAAAATGCTTAGGGTTCACAACCTTGGAGATTGTAGAGGAGTTTCCAAAAGTAAGGGACAGTGTAAAAACTCTACAAACATGGAGATTTGCCTGCCTAAAGACGTCTGGAGAAACTGTCTCTAGGTTGGGCAGTTGAAATATATGTTTTTGTGAGGATCTTTAGCTTCCTTTCTAGTGAGACCATCAAAGCTACGTCTTCATCTCTGTGATCTGGAGGACATGGTTTATAATTTTCCAATAAACATGAAGCAGCAGTGCTGAATTCTCTCTTGTATGTAAACTGTGGCCACTGGGGGCTAAGTGTCTCCCCATATGGACTGCGAAGCCATTTTATCATCCTCCACTTTTCCTAATGTTTCTTCCTGCTGCACTCGGAGTTTGGTATTTGCTTCACGAAATACAAGGAGTTCAACTGGGACACAGTGTTGCCGCGAGTTCTGTCACGTTTGGTGGATCAGGGTCTGCAGGAGAATGCACCAACAGGGCTTGTATACCACATGGGATGCCCCCTTGACCATAGCAACCTGATTCTGAACATTGCACTGAAACCTCTCCATATAACAAGTTGCCTTTACATATAAGGGTCTGCTGGCTGCACCATGTCAGTCACAAGCCATTTGGAAGCCAATGGCAGATCCACATGGCCCAACCTCAGATGTTTTATCACACATTTGCTCACCACTGCTCTAGGCCCACTACTCAGCAGGATCCAAATTATTGAGATCTCTGTTCTACACCATTTTCATCAAAACCAGTCAATCAAGGCACGGTCTTGTACACTCGTGATCAGCAACAGGACATCCAAATGTTCTTCATTGCCACCTGGTCATTGGAATTTCAAGGTATTTATCTAGCCAATTTTCAATTATGAAGTTGGAAGCACTATGGCTTTCAAATCATTCAGGAATCATTCAATGGTGAGGAAGCTCATTTCAATGAAAAATTTGAAGAACTCTCACAGGCAAGGCTTCCCAAAGAGTGGCCTAAAAGTCACATGAATCCAGGCCCATCGAGGTCTACAATTGAGGTCCATGTGTGTTTTGACTAGCAAATATGGCTTCCAAGTCTTTCCGAAAAAAATAATTTGATATCCTGGCTGAGATTCCCAGTGCTCTGTGGAAAGCCAGCCTAGGACTAGATCTCAGTTTCCAACGGAGACTCTCATGCATGGCCTCCTAAATTCTTAACACAATTCATGGCAATACTTCTTTGATGATTGATCCAGAACTGAGTGTTTAAGGGGAATGACACCAGAGTTCAAGCCCAGGTGGATCCAGTCATCTCTTCCAACTGCCACACGAATGACTACAATTAAAACCGAAACACTTCCACATGGTCCTCACCTTCTTCCAGAGAGACACTCATCATTACCTCTGGCTGGAGTTTTTCATGTGGGACGCATCCCAAGAGAGTGTCCGAAATAATCTTCCTTGCCCCTCATTTGCCTAAAGTCAGGGTGGCATGGTCACCCTTCCTGTGAACCTGGAGTGATCCAATAGGCCTGCTTCTCCAATTTGAGGCCTACTGACTCTCAGGGATAGATTCTTTAAGTGATTTGGAGTCACAAGAAAACACAAGCACCTCTGCAGTTCTTCAAAGAACTCATTTGACCTAAAGGATCCCTATTCTCACATGATAGAGGTCAGAATCCTAACAGAGGAAGGCAAGAGACTCATCAACAATGACAGATTTTTGGCCATTTTGGTTTTGATTGCACACATGGAATCTATCTTTAGATCCATCATGTGCTGAGAATCTAAGCCACAACCTCATACAGGGCCAAGAGGCTGATTTAGACACATCCTTTTACAAGCAATTAAGCAAAGAGCCACAGGTGATGCCCATTCATTTCCATTTGAAAACTGTTTTCTTCAGGCTTCACAAAGGGGTGGCCTGAGGCAAAGACCTTCCCGACATTCAGGACAACAGAACCATAGGTAAGCAAATGAACCAAAGCAGGGTTTCTCCCCTGAGAATTTCTGGGTCACACTGATATCTGAGTTTTCTAAGATGTTCCCATTCTCTACAGCTATCAAGTAAATGGACATGTCTCAGAGCTTGGAGGTGGTACATATCTTGGAAACAAAACCATGAGACTATTCTGGAGAGTGGCCAGAATTCAGGAAGAAAACAGGAACTTAGTAATTTAGTAGGTGTTGCCCATCCATAAGGCAAACCAAAGTCCATTCTTCAATTAGGCAGGATGAATGCTGGGAAGTTTTCTACTATACAGGACACATCCTTTGATGCCTTCTCTTTTCTAATGTCTACAACCACGGACACAGTGGGATACTCAGACTTAGAAACACTAGCCTTGTCAAACGACTTAATAGAAACAGTCCACTCCAACCCAAAAAAACTGCCTTTCCTACCTATTCTCAGAACATGAGAGAAAAGCACAAACTCACTGAACACCCACAAAGGCACCTCCTTAACCCAAGTAGGTCTGTGACTATCTGGAGTGTCCTCTAACTGGTGGGCCATACTATGTTCCCCTGAAATGGCCTGTCCTTTCTCAGATCTGGTCTCCTTGGCCAACACTGTGAAGTTGTCAGGAGCCAGCGGTGAACCAATACCTGCTTTCTCAGGAAAGGCCCCTCTTCAGAGCTCTTCTGACATTTGACAATCCTCATATCAGTCGGTACCAAGGAAGACTGACTCTGTCCTTGGTAAATCCAAACAAGTGAGACCACTGGGACTGGGACTGGGACTGACTCTGGGTGCCTGGCTTCCTGCATCACAATTTCAGATTTTTTGATCACCAAGGAAGAGAGGTGAGGTCACTTTCTTTAGGAACTGAATGAGGTCACTACCTTGGCCACCACTTTGTCCTAACAGTTGCTTCGAAAGGTCCCATGAAATGGAGGCTGCCCCTACTTCCTTTGACACTTTCACAAGTTAGAATGGTATATCAACCATAGGCACCTGTAAACAGCTCTCCACACAGGCATGGTTTCATCAGTTCTCTACATTAAGAAAGGAGAGGCTGATTCAGACACATCCCTTCATACTGACCCTGTTGTTTGCCATGGAATATGACTTTTCCCCTCTTAGGTCCTTCATAGCTGCCTGCAACTTCTTCAGGGTATAATTTCTGCATGGTCCTTTGATGTTCTCAGCAGGTGGAAGATCCCCTACATTACTGTATTGTAAGATAAACTCTGTCTCGGCTCTTCTGTAAAGTTAGTTTGAGGGAACAATGTATGGTTAGGCTTAATAACATGTTTCATTTGAGTTAGGAATCATTCTGCTTAATGAATAATGGTATTGGGAACTTGCGATATTTACAAGAATATATTGGTGAAATATAAGTTTGAAAACAGAAATCTAGATAAGATTTGAACCCAGGAAGGGCATTGGGCTGTTGATTGGGATACTTAGCTTTGAATTATGTTCTGCACAGTTGTCTCAGATAAATCAATATACAATGGCATAGGACCTTGTACCTTGGATGATTGCTTGTCGAAGAGATCATCCAGTCAAAAAGGGATAGTCTTTAGGATTAGGAAGATAGTCGGTATGTTAGAAAAAAGAGTGAGTATAGGATTTGGACCAAAAGTTCTTTAGCAATAGGGTTTCGGATAAAGAGTGAATGTAAATGTCAGCACATGTGAAGAGTCAGTCACAATGATGAACTGGGGAAAATATGTAGGAAAGCAGATATCAATAGAGACATTAGGAAATCAGGAAAATGTAAAGTGAGTGATAGGATTAGTCATTTTCAACAGGGTTGAGGTTGAATATATTATCTTAAGAAGAAACAAATATGTAGTCACCAATAGGATTGATTTGAGAGCGTTAGGCAACCTGGATATGGATGTGTTTAGTAATCCATGCTCACTTTCCATTTAGGCTTTGGTGAAAGGTTAATAAAATAGGTACTTGTTACTTACTGTTTTTCTGTATGCTTAACAAAACACTGTTGAAGTCTTGAGGACTGTTTGCTAATCTTGTTTCCAGAATGTGCTGTCCCCAACTGCCAAACTGCAAATGTATACCCTCACCCGTTTGCACGCAAACCACACACTTGCCCTGACCCATCAATAAACTTCCCTCCCTGCCCTCTCCAAGGAAAGCATATAAGCTCTGCTTAAGCTGTTCTCATTGCTCTCTGCTTTATTCAAGTGAGCTCTGAGCCCCAGAATGCTGGACCCATAATAAACCATTTACTGTTGCATGAGACATTCCTCTGGTGGTCTCTTCCTCTGATGCTTGCCCGACCTTTACATCTGGAGGCACGAGCAAGATCCGGCAGCGGCGGATGAAAGATCCCCAAGGGGCTGCTTTCAGGGTAAGTAAGGGAACTCTTTTTGGTTTTAGGTTTCAGGTTAGGGCTTGGCAAAATGGCTATTGGTGATGAGCGTGAGCTCTCTCTGACAGAGGCTGACATACGTGTCACAGAGCCACAGGCCACATCCCTGGGGGATGCCCCAGAGGACTCAAGAAATCGAGGAACAATAGTCTCCTTGACTCAGTGATATTTTGCTTCGGATTCAGTATTGCCAGCCCATCAGGTTTTGCCGGCTACTCAGTCCTGGCCTCAGTATTGGACGTCCATTGCCTGTCTTTATTGTCTTGTCTTGTCAGTGTAGTGTGTGATTTCTTTCACTGTTTGTGTATCTCTCATTTTGGGACAGAGCACTTCAACACCTCTCTTCCTGACCCTTGATCACTGGACCAAAGTCTGCGCAAGGCCCAGAATCTTTCTTTTTCAGTAAATTGCTGGACCTGGCAGACCCTCTGTGCCTCAGAATGACCCACCTTTGGAGTTGGATAGCCCCTAGAAACATCTACTTCCCACTAATTTGAAACGTCAGAGATTTTGTCTTTCAACCGGGGCCACATAGACATCCAGATCAACAGCCATATATCTTAACTTTGCAGGACCTCTGCAAATCTCCTCCTACATGGGTGAAGCCTTTCTTTGTCTCTGCGCCCACTCCTACTCCTTCCACCATGATTCTATCTCACAAACCCTCTGCTCTTCCTCCTCCAACCTCTGTTCTCCCTGAGTCTCAAGACTCTACTGGACTCTCCTACCCTTCTTATCCGCTGCCGTCGTCCACCAACCCCCAACAACCTCTAAGTGATTCCTTTGCTGCTGACTCAGCCTCTCCACCATTGGAGAAAGCTAGGCCGGCCCAGCGCCCACCAGATGACTCCCCCTTGTCACACACACAGCCCCTCCTTCCCTGGAGGAAGCTGGCCCGGCTAAAAGAACTCAAAGAACTCCCTGGCGTTTTCACACCTGCCTACTTGGGATGACTGCCAACAAATCCTAGGGATTCTCTTCATGACAGAGGAACGAGAGAGAAACTTTCTGGAAGCTAGAAAAAAATATCCTTGGACCAGATGGGTGACCAACACAACTTCCCAACATAATCAAAGCCGGCTTACCCTTGAACTGACCCAACTGGGACCCCGACACCTTTGAAGGTAGGGAGCATCTGTCCACTTATTGCCGGGCCCTAATAGTGGGTTTCCAACCGGCCGCTAGCCAACCAAATAATTTGGCCAAGGTAAGAGAGATTATTCAAGGGCCTGATGAATATCCCTCTATGTTTCTAGAGAGAATTATGGAGGCATATAGGATATATACTCCTTTCGATCTTCAGGCAGAGGATCAAAAGACATATGTCATGATGGCCTTCATTGGGCAAGCTGATCTGGATATTAAAAGAAAGTTACAATACTTAGATGGATTACAAGATATGACTTTGAGAGATTTACTCAGGGTAGCCGAGAAAGTATCCTATAAGAGAGAAACAGAGAGAACGAAAGGGAGCAAAGGGAGGATGACAGATGAAAAAGACGAAGGTATTAACTAAGGTCCTGGTCACAACAATAAATAGGCCAGAAATTAAGAAACAGGGAGACAAGAAGCGATACCTGGGTCCCCACCAGAGGCCACCCTTGGCCTCAGATCAATGTGCCTACTGTAAAGAAAAAGGACACTGAGCCAAAAAGTGCCCTAGAAAGAGACAGCCATGCCAGACAGCCTTTCTGACTCTGGAGGTTGACTGAGAATGCCGGGGCTCAGATCCCTTCCCCGAGCTCAGGGTAACTTTTGAAGTGAAGGGGACCCCATAAACTTTGAAGTGGATACAGCAGCAGTATACTCAGCCCTTAAGGCCCCACTGGGCCCTCTATCAAATAAAAGGTCTCTAGTTCAAAGGGCTAACAGCAGTAAATATCAGACTTAGACAACTAAGAGGACCATGGACATGGGGAAAGGAAAAATCCAACATTCCTTCCTAGTAATCCCAGATTGCCTGGCCCCATTGATGGGCAGAGATCTGCTCAGTAAGCTCTGGGCTAAAACAACTTTTAACCCCGAAGGCCCCAAAATGAAATTTCTAAATCCTTCATTAAAAACTCCTATAGTCATGGCTTTATAAATGTCAGTCGAAGATGAACATCCACTTTTCACACACCCCAAGAATGATCAAACAGGCAAGCTACCCCAGAAATGGATAACAGATTACCCAGATGCCTGGGCAAAAATTGTTGGGTTAGGCCTAGCCATGAAACAACCTCCAAGAACAGTGGAGTTAAAAACCTCAGCCTCCCCAATCAATGTCAAACAACATCCTCTGAGCAAAAATGCTAAAGATGGGTTAAGGCCCCATATTCAGAAATATCTGGCTTTAGGGTCCTAAGGCCCTGTCAATCGGCCTGGAACACTCCCCTGCTACCAGTAAAAAATCCAGGAACTGGGGACTATCCCCGTTCAAGACCTAAGAGAGATCAACAACAGAGTGCAGGACATTCACCCCACGGTAAATAATTTGTACAATCTGCTTATCACTCTGAACCCTGAGTAGAAATGGTATGGACATAAAGATGCTATCTTTTGCATGCCTCTGCATAAAGACAGTCAGTTTCTGTTTGCTTTTGAGTGGGTAGACCCAGAAACCAGAACGTATGGTAAACTAACATGGACTAGACTCTCACAGGGGTTCAAAAACTCCCCCACTCTCTTTGATGAAGCCCTCCACAGAGATGTCAACAACTTCAGAACTATGCACCCCGAAGTCACCCAGCTTCAATACGTGGATGACCTGCTACTGCAGCCAACACCAAGGAAAACTGTGAGTCTGGGAACCAAGCACTATTATGTAAGCTTGCTCAACTCGGGTATAGAGCTTCTTCCAAAAAACCCCAAATTTGCCAGCAAGAAGTAGTCTTCCTGGGCTATTCCCTTAGAGGTGGTAAACGTTGGCTCACTGAGCCCAGAAAACAAACGGTTGTGCAGATACCCCCCGCCCCCAGCAGCAGACAACACAAAGAGTTTCTTGGGACTACTGGGTTTTGCAGGTTATGGATTCCTGTGTTTGCGTCCTTAACTTCTCCTTTATACCCACTGTTAAAGGGAGATGCCCAATTCCAATGGACCCCTGAGCACCAGCAAGCTTTTGATAACATCTTACGACACTGGCACTGAACTCCTCAACTTCACTGAGACAAGCCTGCAATTTCAGAAAGCCCTACACTACGTTAAAAATGTACATCAATTCACACACCTTGGTCCAAAGAAATTGCAGGCATTCCTGAAGGATCAAGAACAGAGTTTTCCACTAACCGACTCACAGCGAAAGGACATAACTGAACGGGTAACAAAACCCTGTCCGTTCTGTCAATAGAACAATTACCCTTCCAAGCTTCCTGCAGGAAAGCACCTATGAGCAACCAGACCAGGAAATTCTGGGAAGTGGACTTTACTGAAATTTAGCCAGCAAGGTATGGACTTCAATATCTCCTAGTGTTTGTAGATATATTTTCAGGATGGATTGAAGCCTTCCCCACAAAAAAAAAAAAGGCACAAATGGTGGTAGAAAATCCTGAAAGATATTTTTCTATGATACGGCCTACCTAAGGTAATAGGGTCTGATAATGGACCGGCGTTCATGGCCCAGGTAAGTAAGGGGTTAGCCAGGATCCTGGGGATAAATTGGAAGTTACATTGTGCTTATAGACCCCAGAGCTCAGGACAGGTTAAAAAAATTAATAGAACCATTAAAGAGACCTTAACGAAATTAAGCTTAGAGAGGGCATCAAAGATTGGACTATGCTCCTGCCTTATGCACTGTTTCATGCAAGAAATACTCCCTCTGTTTCTTTGTGTAACCTCAAATCCTATGAAATTCTCTATGGGGCCCCTCCTCCAGTAAGGACCTAACCACAACTCTAAGACCTACCGATCCCTTCCACACCCCCTTGCTTGACAAACTTAAAGCTATTGAAAGAACTCAGGGATACCTGTCAAAACAGCTGGCCACTGCCTACCAACCTGGTGAAGAGGAGACTCCACATCGATATCAAAAAACAGACTTCATCTACATAAGATGACATCAGGTGTCATCCCTGGAACCCCGCTGGACAGGACCATACCAGGTGCTACTTATAAAACCTACAGTGGTAAAGGTAGACGGAATCACTTCCTGGATCCTAATTCTCATCTCAAGCCTGTGCCCTGTCCAGACTCTGGCTTGAAAGTGGAAAAGACTGGTAACCCTTTCAAATTGCATATTTGCCATGTGGATAAGGCTATAGACTCTCCCCTTGGCCACCACTAGTCCTAACCATCATCAGCCCATTCAGCAGCGATGGCTGATCACAAATCCTATTAGACAAGAAGTATGGTCTGTCTCACATACAGCCCCCTTAGGGACCTGGTGGCCAACTCTCCACCCAGATATTTGTCAGCTGGGTATACGTCTTTCCAATTGGGATATCTCTGATGAAGAGGATCCCACTAAAATTCCATTAAATTTCTCCCGTACCATAGATAATGGAAACAAACATTATGGATGTAGGGACACGCAAGCCTGATGCAGGTTGGCTAGCCTAGATTACTATGTTTGCCCGGTGGACTATCAAAGCCACAAACAACCACAGCTGTGTGGGGGAAAAGCCGTCTTCTTCCGTAAGTCATGGGGATGTGAGCATACAGGGGCTGCCTAGTGGAACCCAAACTCCTCATCAAATTCAGTTCACAGCATTGGCCATATTACCAATTAGACAACCAAAACCGATGGCCCCCAGAGGGGTCTCTAGATCCTCAAATGCTGTGTGACTATTTCAACTTCTGCAAGTGCTCAAAAGGATTGAAGAAAATTCCCCTATGTGTAGGCCTTTTCCCTCCTTTGCTCACATCACGAAATATGTTTCTCCAATAGATCCTTCTGCTCCAGATTCTCTGCTGTCACTCTCACATCAACAACCTGATTTCTCCCCTCCAATTACTAGATCAAAACCCCAAACCTCCGCTGGTTCTCAGACCATTGCCCCCATGCTGAGGCAGCAGGTACTGAGGTACCCTTCCACCCACTCACTCCTCTCTTCTCCTGTCAGTGCCCACACCGGGTCCCACCAGGTCCTCTTACCAGCTAACACAAAGCTCAAACCAGCTGAGGAGTGCCCTCAGATGCCTATCCAAGACGTAATGAAAATGGCCTTTAAAATTCCTTTGTCATCACTAAAAACAGGTTACTAAGAATTTAAAGTTCCTCACAGGCTTTTTAGATACTCATTCCCGTCTTCCCATCTGCTCTACCTGTTCTACTGCTCAAGTTTTGTTGCCAGGAAAATCCCAAACCCTTTTCCCATTATTCTTTTATATCTCTTTTTCCTCATTCTCAGAACCACAGAACTGCTCTCACCCCCCGCCTTCCCCGTCTTCCCCTCTGTACCAGGCCCACAGAAAAATCTTAAATGGCCTTCTCCAGAAGTCTTCATCGTGGCTGACTTTAGGACTTTCAGCAACAAAGTCCCTATAAAAGAGTTCAGTGTAGATAAACTTCCTTTTTTCGTGTTGCTCTGTTGTACTTGGCCACTGGCTGCAAAAATCAGCCCTTCTAAGCTAGACACCCCCTTACTAGTTTTTCACAAAATATGTGAACAAGGCCTCTGGCCTTGAGCTGAGGCTTCCAGAGATGGCTACATTTCCAAGATAAAGAAGTTACCAACTGGGCTCCATGGTAACAGCTGGCAGGGAGAAAATAAAAGAGAAGAAAAAAGCTCTCCCCCTCCCAGGTGTCCTTAATAAGTTATCTTTCCCAGAGAAGAGGAAAATAAAACAGAACCAAAAACTGCTTTTTGTGAACTTCTGCAGACTGTGAATTTCTGAGTCTTTTCCCTTACATGTTGGGTACAAAATTCTGAAACTACCTAAACTTGGGATTCAGGGGATTAATTGATTACAACAGAATCAATGCCCTCTATATCCGGTTGCAACCAAATAGGACTGTTTCCCTGTCTTTGGTGCTATCTTAGGTGCCTTGCCTTGTCCATACCTACAACAGTATAATTCTATATACTTAAACATTGTTTATTCATAAAATTATCAACAGATGTGATTAATTATGTAATGGTGCAGATGTTTCCCTGAGTGCTCTATCATGAGGCAGGATCATTTAAATTTCAAATAGGGGGCATACAACCCGGTTCCGCTGGCAACCTGTATCCTTCACTTTAGCCATCCTATGAGGAATAGTAGTTGCTGCAGAGAAGGGCACAGGAACCACTGCCCTAATCCATGGGACACAACAAATGACCCAATTAGAAGCAGCAATAGACCAAAACTTAAAGATATTAAAAAACCACCATCACAGCTTTACAAGAATCTTTAACCTCTCTCTCTGAAGTTGTTTTACAGAACAGGCGAGGGTTCGACCTCCTCTTCATGAGAGAAGGGGCCTTTGTCCTGCATTGAGGGAAGAATGTTGTTATTATGCCTACCATACTGGAGTTGTAAAAGAATCTATGATTAAATTAAGAAGACGCATTGAAGAGCATCAACAAGAGAGAGGCCCAAAAAGGGTGGTTTGAGTCTTGGTTCACAGAGTCCCCCTGGGTAACTATGCTTTTATCAGCCCTGGCCGGTCCATTAATAATCCTCACATTATTGCTAACTGTAGGACCCTGTTTGCTCAACCGTGTAGTTTCCTTTCTCCAAGCTCAAATTGGACAAGTTAAACTTATGGTAATCAGAAATCAATATACCACACTAGCAGACATAAAATGTGACATCCCCAATGATCACTATTATGATTTAATGTAACCAAAAGAAAGTGGGGAATGAAAGGTAAATAAAATAGGTAATTGTCACTTCCAGTTTTACGGTATGCTTAACAAAACACTGTTGATATCTTGAGAACTGTTCGCTAATCTTGTTCCCTGAATGTTCTGTACCAACTGCAAAACTGCAGAATGTACTCCCTCACCCATTTGCACGCAAACTGCCCACTCGCGCTGACCCATCAATAATCTTCCCTCCCTGCCCTCTCCAAGGAAAGTATATAAGCTCTGCTTAAGCTGTTCTCAGGGCTCTCTGCTCTATTCAAGGGAGCTCTGAGCCCCAGCATGTTGGACCCCCATAAACTTTTGGCTGTTGCATTAGACAGTCCCTGGTAGTCTCTTCCTCCGATGCTCGCCTGACATTTACATTGGTAAAATAATAAGTGTGACCATTGCTTCTGTGTCGAAATGTACAAATTATTATTGGGGGTACAAATAGGTGTACCCTGTGATATGAATATGGAGATAATGCATGAATAGACAATACTGTGAATAAATAATATAATGGATTCCAAATTTAATAATGGATTCAATTGATATCTGAAAATATACAGGAAATCTTATATTGATATACATACATTCATTCCAACCAGTTAAACATCTAAACGTTATATTAGAATTATGATTTATCATGAAGAGTGTGTGAGTTTGCTTCAAAATTGATTATGGAAGTTGAAAATAATGTGTTTGGAAAGAAGTCTCATGAAAAGACCAGACAAGAAACCTGGAGGAATCCATGTGTTCTGAAGCAGGAAGTTATTGAAAGTGAAACAAATGCCTATAAGTTTGCTAACTTGTGGATGAAATATATATCTTATGATGTGCATAAATTGAAGAAATAGTAATGTAGCAGTGTTGAGTAAAAATGAATGTCAAAATACATATCATGTCCCATAGTAATCTACTTGCATTGATGTTAAACTGGGTCAGTTACTGTACAAATTTAGTATTTGTATGCAACGTTAACTAAAGTTAGTTTTCAGTACTGGTAACAAATATGTATTTCAGGTGGATGAATATTTCTGAGAATAATCTTGTGAATACTTGATTATAAATCCATACACATGAACATGAATGAATTTAGGGAGTGTATACAAGACACATATATTTCATATTTTGAAAAATCTGGAGAGTATATATATATATATATATATATATATATATATATATATATATATATATATATATATATACAAAAAACACACATGCAGAGACATTAAATTACCAATATATATGCCAATCGAAATTTATCATGAAATATATATCATCCACAGATGCAAAAATGTTTCTTTTACTGAACATGGATTTATGTTTAATGTTGTTCAACTAGGAAGCTCACCCATAGGTTGAATTTTAAGATCCAACAGGGTTTAGGAGGAGTGATCTCTTCTCATAATTTGTATCTGCCAAGTCAGCCACCTCACAAGAATGTACATGTGATACCAGGTAGGATTCTATATGTGCATATAAAAATACATGTTCTGAATAGGCTACAGGGAAAGGGAGACAGGAATTTATATATTTATTAACTTTAAAAACACAAGGAGAACGATTTCAATTAAAAATTAACTAGATTTATAACACCTACCCTTCATAATGCAAATGGCAAGTCCAAATATACACCATGCCTCCTTTGAACTGCTTGTATTTCTATTCTGTTTGGGTTAGTTTTCTCCATCATATTAGGATTAGCAGTCAGAGTCTAGTAGTTTATGAGTTAGTGTCAGGGATTAAGTATTTCGAATGGAAAATTGGAAAATGAATCCAATGTGTATGCATATATGTGCTACACAAAAATCTTCCCACTCTCATCCACAACAATGCCTTGACATTAACTTTGCCCCAAGTAAGACACAATTAGAGGAGAAGAGTTAGAAAATCTGTGAATGCATATGTGGAATGGAATATACTCAGGATTTCACAAACTTGGAAGTGGTAGAGCAGTTTCCAAAAGTAAGGCACATGGTAAACACTCCACAAACATGGAGTTCTGCTGGCCTAAAGACTTCTTGATAAACTGCCTCTGAGGTTGGGCACTTGAAATATATGTTGTTGTCAGTAGCTTTAGCTTACTTTCTAGTGAGACCATCAAAGCTGGGTCTGCATCTATGTGACCTGGAGGACATTGTTTCTAATTTTCCAATGAACATGAGGCAGCAGTGCGAATACTCTCTTTGTAGTTAAACCATGGCCACTGGGAGCTAAGTGACTCACCGTGTGAACTGTGAAGCCATTTGGTCCTCCTCCACTTTTCGTGGTGGTTCTTGCTGCTGCACTGGGACTTTGGTATTTTCTTCATGAAATACAAGGAGATCAACTGGGACACAGTGCTGGAGGGAGTTCTGTCACGTGTGGAGGTCACGGTCTGCATGTGAATGCACCAACCAGGATTCTATCCCACATGGGTTGCCTCTTTGTCCATAGCAACCTGATTCTGAACATTGCCTTGAAATCTCCCTATACAAAAAGATGCCTTTACATGGAAGGTTCTGCTGGCTGTACCATGTCATTCACAAGCCATTTGGAAGCCAGTGGCAGATCCACATGGCCCCACCACACGTTTTATCACACACCTTCACACCACTGCTCTAGGCCCACTAATTTGCAGGCTCCAACTTACTGGCATCTCTGTTCTACACAATTTTCATGAAACCTAGTCAGTCAAGGCACTGTCTGATACACTCATGATCAGCAATAGGACATCCAAAGATTCTCCAGTGCCACCTGGTCATGGGAATTCCAAAAATTTCATGGTGTTTATCTAGCCATTTTTTTTGAGGATGAAGTTGGAGGAACTGTGGTTTTCAAAAACCATTAAATGTTGAGGAAGCTCATTTCAATGAAACTCTGGAGAACTCTCATAGGGAAGGCTTCCCAAAGAGTTGTCAAAAGGTCACATGAAGCCATTCCAATTGAAGTCTACAATGTGAGGTACATGTGTGTTTTGACTCTCAGCTATGGCTGCCAAGACTTTAAGAAGAAAATCATGGATTATCTTGGCTGAGATTCCCAGTGCTCTGTGGCCTTGATCTAAGTTTATAAGGGCTACTCTCATGCGTGGGCTCCTAAAATCCCAACAAAGCTCATGGCAATACTTCTCTGAGGTCAGTTCCAGAATTCAGTCTCTATAGGGATTCACACTAGAGTTCAAGCCCAGGTGGACCCAGTGATTTCTTCCAATCGCCACACAAATGACCAAAATTTTAACGAAAACACTCCCATATGGCCCTCATCTTTTCCACATAGACACTCATCATAACCTCTAGCTGGAGGTTTCTATGAGGGGCGCTGGACAAGACAGTGTCCAAAATAAGCTCACTTGCCCGTCATTTGCCTAAAGTCAGGGTGGCCTGGAAACCCTTCCTCTGAACCAGGAGTGATCAAATAGGCCTACCATTATTACTGTTCCACTTCTCCAATTTGAGGCCTACTGACTGTGGGGTTTAGATTCTTCATGTGGATTGGGGTCATGAGAAAACCCAAGCACCAATGGGCTAGACTCTGAAGGGCTTTGAAAAACTCATTTGACCCAAATGATTCCTATTCTCACCTTATGGAGGTCAGGAAACTTACAGAGGAAGGCGAGAGACTTCATCCATAATGAGTACTCTTTTGGCCATTTTGGTTTTGGATGCACACATGGCATCTTTCTTTAGATCCATCAGGTGCTGAGAATCTAAGCCACAGCCTCACACAGGGCCAACAGGCTGATTCAGACACATCCCTTTCGAAATCAATTACTCAAAGAGGGACAGGTGATGCCCATTCATTTACATTAGAGAACTGTTTTATTCAGGCTTCACAATGGGGTGGCCTTAGGCAAAGACCTTCCTGACATTCAGTGCTATAGAACAATAGGTAAGCAAAAGTCCCAAAGCAGGGTTTCTCCACTGAGACTTTCCTGGTAACATTGATATCTGAGTTTTCTGAGATTCTCGCCATTCCCTTCAGCTATCCAGTACATGGCCAAGTCACAGAGCTTGGAGGTGGTACCTATCTTGGTCACAAAATCATGAGCCTATTCTGGAGAGTGGTCAGAATTCAGGAAGAAAACAGGAACTTAGGAAGATTTCAGGTCTTGCCCACAAATAAGGCAACCCTCTGTCCTTTTATAAATTGGGCAGCGTGAATGTTGGGAAGCTTTCTCCTAGACAGGACACATAAATTGATGCATTTTCTTTTGTAATGTCTACACCCACGGACACAGTGGGATACACAGACATAGAAACACTTGCCTTGTCAAATGACTTAATAGAAACAGTCCACTCCAAACCAAACAAACCAACTTTCATACCTATTCTCAGAACATGAGACAAAACCACAAACCCACACTCATTCCCACAAATGCACTTCCTTCCCCCAAGAAGGTCTGTTACTAACCGGAGTGTCCTCTGCCTGGTGAGCCATTCTTTGTTCACCCGAAATGGCCTGTCTGTTCTCAAATCTGGACTCCTTGGCCCACTCTGTGAAGTTGTCAGGAGCCAGCTTTGAGCCGCCACTACCTGCATTCTCAGGGAAGACACCTCTTCAGATTTTTTCTGGCATTTGACCATCTTCACATCTGTAAGTACCAAGAAAGACTGACTCTTTCCATGATAAATCCAAAAAAGTGAGATCTCTGTGACTGTTACTGGGCCTGACCCTGGGTGCCTGGTTTCCGGGATCCCAAGTTCAGAGAGTTCCATCACAAAGAAGTGAGGTAGGTCACTTCCTTCATGAACTGAATGAGCTCACAGCCTTGGAAAACACTTTGTCCTAACAGTTTCTTCCTAAGGTCCCATGAGATGGAGGCTGCCCCTACTTCCTGTGACACTTTCACAAGTTAGAATGGTATATCAACAATAGGTACTGGGGGAGAGATCTCCACACAGGGTTGGTTTGGTCCATTTTGTCTACATTAAAATGTGAGAGGCTTATTCAGACACATCTCTTCATCCTGACCAGGTTGTTTGCCATGGAAAATGACTTTTGCTCTCTCAGGTCCTTCATAGCATTCTATATCTTCTTCAGGGATAATTTCTGCATGGATCTTTGAGATTCTCAGGAGGTGGAAGATCCCCTATATTCCTGGATTGTAAGACAAACTCTATCCCTGCACTGCTGTAAAGTTAGATTGAGGGAACAGTGTATGGTTAATATTAATATCATGTTCTATTTGCGTTAGGAATCATTCTGCTGGATGAATAACGGTATTGGGAACCTGAGATATTTACAAGAATATATAGGTGAAATATAAGTATGGAAACAGAAATCTAGGGAAGACTTGAAGCCAAGTAGGACTTTGGGCCCTTGAGTAGCATACTTTGCTTTGAATTATATTCTGCACAGATGTCTCAGATAAATTGATATACAAAGAAATAGGATCGTATACACTAGATGATTGAATAACATACAGAATATCCAATAAAAAAGGGATAGTCTGTAGGATTAGCAAGATAGTCAGTAGGTTTAGAAAGAAGAATGAGTATAGGATTTGTACCAAAAGTTCTTTACAAATAAGGTTTCGGGTAGAGAGTGAATGTAAATGTCAGCACATGTAAAGAGTCAGTCACAATGACGAATTGGGGAAAATATGTAGGTAAGCAGATATAAATAGAGACATTAGGAAGTCAGTAAAAGTATGAAGTGTGTAATTTGTTTAGACATTTTCAACGGTTTGAGTCTGAATATATAACCTTAGGCAGAAACTAATATGTTGTCACAAATTGGATTGACTTTTGAGAGCATTAGGTAACCAGGACATGGATGTTTTTATTAATCCATGCTCACATTTTATTTAGGCTTTGGTAAAATCATAAGTGTGACCTTTGCATTTTGTGTCCAGAATATTATTGTGATAAAATGTATATGTAGATCAGGTGACTTGAGTATTTCTTCCACCATTTCTGTAGCAATATTTTGTAGATGTATAAATTACTATTGAGGGTACAAATAGGTGTACCCTGTGTCTATGAATATGCAGATAATGCATGAATAAACCATACTGTGTGTAAATAATATAACTTGCTCTACTTTAAATAATGGATTGAATTGATATCTGAAAATATAAAAGAAATCTCATATTGATATACAATCATTCACTGCAACCAGTTATACATCTAATGGTAATATTATGGTTGTGGTTTATCCTGAAAGGTGTGTGAGTTTTGTTTCAAAAGTGATTATGGAAATCAAAAACAATGTGTTTGGAAAGAAGTCTCATGAAAAGAATAGTCAAGAAACCTGTAAGAATACATGTGTTCTCAAGAAGGAAGTGATTGAACATTATATATCATACTATATATAATGTGCATAAACTGCAGAAATAGTAATGTACCAATGTTGAATAAAAATGAACATCAAAATACACATCATGTCCCATAGGAATCTAATTGCATTGATGTTAATCTGGGTCAGTTACTGTAGAAATATTAGGATTTTTATGCACCATTCACTGAAGTTACTTTTCAGTACTAGGAAAAAAGTATGTATTTAAGTTGGATGAATATTTCTGAGAATAATCTTGTGAAAATTTGATTATAAATCCACATAAATCACAAAACATTATAAACACAAAAGTCACATGGACATTAAAATGTAGCAATATATATGCCAATTTAAATCCATCTTGAAATATATATCATCCACTGATCCAAAACTATTTATTTAATGAACTTGAATTTATGTATAATGTTGTTCAGCTAGGAAGCTCCCCCATAGATTGAATTTTCTGTTCCAAATCAGTGTTTAGGAGGAGTGATCTCCTAAATGTGTATGCAAATATGTGCTACACAAAAATCTTCCCACTCTCATCCAGAACAATGCCTTGATATTACCTTCACCCCAAGTAAGACACAGTTGGAGGACATGAGTTAGAAAATCTGTGAATACATATCTGGAATGTAAAATTGTCAGGAGTTCACAACCTTGCAGGTTGTAGAGGAGTTTCCAAAAGTAAAGGACAGGCTTGATAGACCCAACCTGATCTTTTATTAGAATTGGGAGCCATCTTGCCAGAAAGCCATGAAAAGATAATTTGGGCTTTACTATAAATTACTGCAAATTCTGAACCTGCTTGGAATGCCTGTCCGTGCCTTGAACTCATCCATGCCTGGCTCTCTGACCAGATAACAGTGCTCTCTGAATCATTAGTGACACCTAATAAATATTGGCCTTCCCAGGCCAGACAACGACCCTCTCTGAGTCTCTAATGGTCCTCATAATTTCTGATGTTGGGGCCAGCAAAAAAAATGTAAACTACCATCAGTGTGATGCTTTCAAAGTTCTGTTATCTGTAACCGCCTTTTTGTGTAACTTTCTGGGCTATATAGCTGGGCTGTAGGAAAGGTGGTGTTGCTGTCTTGTTCCCGCCATTTTTGGAGGGAGAGGCAGCCTGGCCAGTTTTAATAATAAGCCTGCCTTAATTTGATTTTAATTGGAGTCACTGGTCTTTTCTTGCATCCTATTCCAACATTTTGGAGTTCCCCAGTGAGATGACCCTGCCCGACCAGATCACAAGACCAGACTGCTGAAAATTCAGAAGCTGGCCTTCCCTCCAGGGCTACGGGCTTGGGAGCCACTCTAGGGGGTGCACAACTTGAGATGTTCCAAGGCCTTGGAGTGAGCCGTCGGTCTGGGGAGCACTGCAGTGAACCACCGCACTGAAACTATTAGCAAGTACCTGGTGGAGGAGGCCTCCATAGGTAAGTGGCACCTTGATAACATCTTATATCTGGTTAAGGGAGATCTCTTCTAATGACAGAGAGGTGGCCTGGGGAGGCTCACATTCACTCCTGTCCAGGATAGTAATGAGAATTGTTCTGTCCTCTGTTCCGTTCTGTAGGGAATTCCTCTGGAAGGTTAGAGAGGTGCCGAGGGACACGCATGCGCTCCTACCCCAGAGCTTTAGCAAGACGTTGAATTGCTCATCTGTTTTTCTGTTTTGGCACCGGGATTCTGTTTTTTTTTTTTTTTTTTTTTTTTTTTTGTGTGTATGTGTGTGTGTGTTTTGTTCTGTGTTCTATATGTTTTTTGTTTGTTTGTTTTTGTGCGTTTTGTTTTGTGATTTCTGTGATAAAATCTTAAGGATACTGAACGTGAAAATGGGTAACAAAGCAAGTAAGCCTGACACCACTTTGGACTGTGTTTTAAGGAACTGTGATGAACTTTACCACCATTTGTTAAGCAGAATGAGAGAAGGCCCTAGCTGGCTGCCTGGAGCACACCCAGTGCAGATGGTAATGCCTGCTGGGGAATGAAGAACTGAGTATCTCCCAGCATCTGCCGAAGCCCTGTTGCTTCAGGGAATTCCCTCCTTCGTTCCCTGCACTGCAAGGAAAATGCCACCTCTGTCTTCTTAAAAAGAGAGAAAAACAAAAAGGGGACACTAAATGCAGTAAAGTCGCCATGGAGACACTTTATTTTATATTTCAGGTTGCTCCTCTGTGAAAACATTTGGTCCCCTTGTGGGGACATCTGTGGTGCCACTGGAGAAGGAGATTTTTCTCTTATTTGCTCTGTTTTAAAGGGTTCTGTCTGTCAGCCATTGTCTGGAGTTCATTTCTGTCTGTCTTGTGCCTTTTTTCTAGCCCTTTAAGACATGTGCAATAATGTGTTAATATTATAAATTGTTTCTTGGAAATGATCTTAGCTGAATTTGTGTCTAAATGATGATGTTTCATTGTACCAATCTGGTATCTGAATGGGTTTTTGAAGCATTCCACAATCTTGCAGTTAAAAGTCGGGTTTAGGTATTTGTTTAGTTCATGGTTTCAGATAATTCATGCCAGAGAACTTAAATACTTAGGATGGAAAACTAAAGAACTCTACTTCCAAGTTGGCAAGTAACTTCCCAATCATTCAGTCTTTTTTTCACCAATTTTAAATTAGGTAGCCTGGGAAAATGTCACTGTGTGTCACTGTGTGTACTGTGTGCATTAATTTGGACAAGGATACTAAATCATAGTATGATATCTGTTGACAAAACAACTTGTAAAGATATAAAATTTTGTGAATTGTATCTTAAACTTGTATCATAATTTTCAACATCCTAACATGAAAATTATGGTTAAAATACCTTAGGCCTAAGGTTTCTGCTCAGAATAGCCTTTTTTTCCTTCTTCTTCCAGACCTCAGCCAGGACTTATTTTGAAATGCAAATGAAAGAAGCCTGTAAGCTTAGTAGGAGACTTATTTGAGGCCTAAGGGAAAAAAAAAGGTAAATTGTATGGTATTTACTAATTACTGGCCAGTCATTTTTCTAGGACTCATAATTTTTTCCTTAGGTTCTTTATTTATTTTTTGAGCTCATGATTTTGCTCCTACAGACCTAGGTTAATGTTTTTCTGATCAGTAATATCTTTGACCAACTTTGGAATTTTTAAATCATTGCAATGGAGATTTCACCTGTGAAAAGCTACAAGGCCTTCACTTTTATTATGTGTGCACAATTTGTTATGTGTTGTATGTATATATATATATATATATATATATATATATATATATATATATATCCATATATCATATATATGATACACAAATTAACATATATAAGGAGCACTCATATTAAAAAGAACTCATAAAAACAATTTTAAAAAGTGGATCCAAAGATCTTTAATTCACGTGATTTAAATGTTTCAATTTAAATTGGGTAAACAGATAAATATAAATGTCTTTAAATTTAAGCTTACAAGTTTTTCTAGGTGTTCAAAAATCTAATAAACTATTAATGTCTACAAAAGGTCTAATATGCCTTTGTTCCAGGACTTTTCTTTCAATCAAAAAAATGGTTTACAGTGTTCAAAAAATTTGTCTAATATTTTGATAAATAAGTAAAGTAAATTTGATATGGGATTACTCATTCATGAGTACTTTTGTTTGATATCTGATTGATATACTAAGGTCTGTATAAGTTTGTACTAAAGTCTGTATAAGATTGTAAAAATCAGTCATGTGTAAAAGAGACAAAAATTTCTTAAACATAAGTTTACCCATAACATTAAGTTTATTAAGATTTAAATTTTCTAGAGCAAGCAACCATAAAAATTAAACAAATGTTTAAATAAGAACTGTTATTTTAGAGCACTGTACTGACATTTCTTTAAAAGCTAAACTTGGTTAATGTAGAAACTTCAATGCAATTGTCATGCTATTAATGTGCTCATATTTTCCAGTTATACAACTCTATAAGGTAGAAACTTTAAAAGAGCATTATATCAAGCAGGTGTTCTGAAGTTGTATGGTAAATAAAATATATATTCGGGATTTATTTACCTGTTATCAATAATATATGTAAAGTTTTATGTTACTTTTTACATTGTGGAACAATTTAAATGTATTTTTAAGTTAATGAGACCCTAATCTATGTAAAGGTTAAAATCTTTCAGCCGTACTTTAATTCATGTTTTAAATGTGATATCATATGGTGTGAGCTAATGTTCATGTGACCTCAAACAATTTATGTAAACTTTGTAAAATGATATTTAAAAAAAAGATCAGCTTGAGAACTAAAGCATTTAAGATTTATAAGGAGCCCTGCTTACCTGAGATAAGACTCTTTGTCCCATCTTACTACATGTGAGAATGACTACGAAAGCAGTAGGTCAGATTTTATTTCATTTAAAGTTATGTTCAAATTTTTTTTTCTGTCAAGATTACTAGGATCTCAAAAAGTTGATATAATATATAACTCACCAAAAAATTCAGGGTAGCTATTACATGAACTAAGTATTTTTACTCTTGTTAAAAAATTTTATTTTTTAATTTCTTTATAAGTGATCTAAAGATTCCCTGTTGGTGTTTTACAGAAGTGTTGCTTTAAGAACACAACATGGGTTAATTTAAGAAAATAAGTCATCAACTACAAGACAGACAGAATAATAAGATCCCAATTAATAAAATATAAATAATTATAAACTTATACACATTAAAGTGCAGTACTCTTAATATATGGCTGTTAAAATTTATTTGCTGGTTGTTTCAGATTAGGATTCAAAATTAAAGTTAAATGAAAAGGGCCAAAAAAAAAACAATATTTGACTCTTGCACTTTGAGTCAGTCTGAATCCAGGGAACAGGGGACTTCTCTATGAGCTTTGCAACTCTGGGCCACATAACCTCCCGATCAGGGAGATTAATGAGACCACTGGAGAACAGAAAGCCAATCAGTGCATTTGCTACAAAGAGGAGAGTCATCAGGAAAGGGAGACATCCCTGATGCTTCTGAGGGAAGCCACATGGTCAAGCAAGACCTGAACCCACCTAGCTCAAATTGCACTAGCAGAACTGAGAAGCTGCTCTCAAGTTTCCCAAGGAATGACTCCCATAAAAGCTCAGCTGACTGCTAACAATAGATAGAAACAAAAGTCATTTGACTGCTTCATCTTAAACACTTAGCAAAGACAGTTAAAACCAAAATACAGCCATTCCTGGGCATTTTAAATAATAATAATAATAATAATAATAATAATAATAATAATAATAATAATAATAATATTTTAAGGTATACACTTTATGTTAGCTTCCCAAAATAAGTAAAACTGTTGGCTACAAAGACTATCAAGAGGAGCTGCCAGAGGCAGAAGTTTTTAGTTTAAGGCCTACAGATATTCCTAACATACAGGTAGGCTTGGTGTTTGCTAGTACGATTATCCAGCCCTGAGTAACAGAATTAAATGTTTCTCTATTAGACACAGAGGTCATACTAGTGAAAGGATTTTGCAAAATCAGATGACATTAAATTATTAAACTGTATATTATGGGGAGGGACAACTGTAACACTAAAAGTTAAATATTAAGTTGACAGTCCTGATAATTGGGGATATTAAAGACTGGTGAGGGTACTTCATACAGTGACATGATCCAGCTACTGCAACATTTATTCAATACTCATGTTTTTTGTTTCTCTCATAGAAGAACCCATCCCCAGATGACTTTACAACCTGTTCTTCCTCAACAAGACTTCAAAAAGAACTGACTTCTAAAAGGCAACTCATATTCCTCAACTGACTTCAAAAAGGCAACTCATGTCTCTCACGCCATGCACACTCATGTCACCCTCTCTCAGCTGAGAAGAAGGCAAAATGAGAGACGACTCTCCACTTACACCAATGGAGCCCAAAATAAATAGACTATCAATATAAGTAATTAATTAAGTCAGGTAATATCAGGGAGACTGGTTTTCGGTGAGTTCTAAAAATTTGGAGACTGTTAACTGAGGGATTAAAATTTCCTCAGTGCTTTTCCACTAACCTATCAAGGATTACAAAGGGACACATAAGAAAAGGGGGGAATGATAGACCCAACCTTATCTTTTATTAAAATTGGGAGCCATCTTGCAACAAAGCCATGAAAAAATCATTTTGGCTTTACTGTAAATTACTGCAAATTCTGAACCTGCTTGGAATGACTGCCCGTGCCTTAAACTCACCCGTGCATGGCTCTCTGACCAGATAGCAGCCCTCTCTGAAACTTTGTCACACCTCATAAATATTGGCCTTCTGTGGCCAGACAATGACCCTCTCTGAGGCTCTAATGGTCCTCATAAATTTTGATGTTGGGGCTAGCAAAAAAAAAAATGTAAACTCCCATTAGTGTGATGCTTGTCAGAGTTCTGTTATCTGTTACCCCATTTTTGTGTAACTTTCTGGGCTGCAAACCTGGGCTGTAGTAAAGGTGGGGTTGCTCTCTTGCTCTCGCAATCTTTGGAGGGAGAGGCAGCCCAGCCAGTGGAAATAATAAGCTTACTTTAATTTGATTTTAACTGGAGTCAGTGTTCTTTTCTTACATCCTGGTCTAAGAGGTAAACACTCCACAAACATAGAGCTCTGCCGGCCTAAAGACTTCTTGAGAAACTGCCTCTGAGGTTGGGTACTTTAAATATATTTTGTTGTCAGAAGGTTTAGCTTCTTTTTTATTGAGACCATCAAAGCTGGGTCTGCATCTATGTGAATGGAGAGCATGGTTTCTTATTTTCCAATGAACATGAGGCAGCAGTGCTGAATTCTCTCTTGGTAGGTAAACTGTGGCCACTGGGGGATAAGTGTCTCCCCGTGTGGACTGTGAAGCCATTTGATCATCCTCCATTTTTGTGGTGTTTCTTGGTGCTGCACTGGGAGTTTGGTATTTGCTTCACGAAATACAAGGAGTTCAACTGGGACACAGTGCTGGAGGGAGTTCTTTCACGTGTGGTGGGTCAGGAACTGCAGGAGAATGCACCAACCAGGCTTCTATTTCACACAGCTTTTTCCTTGACCATACCAACCTGATTCTGAACATTGCCTTGAAACCTCTCCATATAATAAGATGCCTTTACATGTAAGGTTCTGCTGGATGCACTATGGCAGCCAAAAGGCATTTAGAAGTCAATTGAAAATCCACACGGCCCCACCTCAGATATTTTATCACACACCTGCACACCACTGCTCTGGGCCCACTACTCAGCATTCTCAACTTACTGGCATCTCTGTTCTTCACCATTATCATGAAATCCAGTCAATCAAGGCACTGTCTGGTACACTCATGATCAGCAACAGGAGATCCAAAGGTTCTCCAGTGCCACCTGGTCATGGGAGTTTCAAAAATTTCAGGGTATTTATCTAGCCACTTTTCAAGGATGAAGTTGGATAAACTGTGGGTTTCAATTCATTCAGGAACCATTTAATGTTGAGGAACCTCATTTCAATGAATGCTCTGGAGAACTCTCAAAGGCAAGGCTTCCCAAAGAGTAGCCAAATAGTCACATGAAGCCCAGCCCATTGAGGTCTACAATGTGAGGTCCATGTGTGTTTTGACTCTCAACTATGCCTGTCAAGTCTTTCAGAATAAAATCATGTGATATCCTGGCTGAGATTCCAAGTGATCAGTCGAAAGCCACCCTTGGCCTAGATTTCAGTTTCCAATGGCGACTCTCATGCGTGGCCTTCTAAAATCGCAACAGAATTCATGACAATACTTCTCTGAGGTCAGTTCCAGAACTCAGTCTCTAAGGTGAATCATACCAAAGTTCTAGCCCTGGTGGATCCAGTCATTTCTTCCAACCACTACACAAATGAACACAATTAAAACCAAAACACTCCCACATGGTCCTCACCTTCTTCCATATAGACACTCATTATAACCTCTGGCTGGAGGTTTCCATGAGGGGCGCAGCACACGACAGTATCCAAAACAAGCTCCCTTATCCCTTATTTGCTTAAAGTCAGCTGGGCCTGGACACCATTCCTGTGAACCAGGAGTGATAAAATAAGCCTGGCCTTAATACTGCTCTGCTTCTCCAATTTGAGGCCTACTGACTGTCAGGTATAGATTCTTAATGTGATTTAAAGTAATGAAAAAACCCAAGTTCATATGGGCTAGCCTCTGCAGGGCTTTGAAGAACTCATTTGACCCAAAGTATCCCTAGTCTCATTTGATGGAGATCAGAAACCTATCAGAGTAAGGCAAGATACTTCATACACAATTACTGATATTTTTGCCATTTTGGTTTTGGAAGCACACATGGGATCTTTCTTTAGTTCCATCAGGTGCTGAGAATCTAAGCCACTGCCTCACACAGGGCCAAGTGGCTGATTCAGACACATCCCTTTCCAAAGCAATTAAGCAAAGATACACAGGTGATGCCCATTCATTTCCATTTGAAAACAGTTTTCTTCAGGCTTCACAAATTGGTGGCCTGAGGCAGAGACCTTCCTGACTCTCAGAGCAACAGAAAAATAGGTAAGCAAAAGGCCCAAAGCAGGGTTTCTCTACTGAGACTTTCTTTGTCACACTGATATCTGAGTCTTCTGAGATGCTTGCTATTCCCTTCAGCTATCCAGTATATGGCAATGTCACAGAGCTTGGAGGTGGTACATATCTTGGACACAAAACCATGAGCCTACTCTGGAGAGTGGCCAGAATTCAGGAAGAAAACAGGAACTTCGGAAGATAGTAGGTGTTGCCCGTCCCTAAAGCAACCTGCAGTCCACTCATAAATTGGGCAGGATGAATGTTGGCAAGCTTTCTACTAGACAGGACACATCCATTGATGCATTATCTTTTATAATGTCTACAACCACGGACACAGTGGGATACACAGGCATACAAACAATCACCTTGTCAAATGACTTATTATAAACAGTCCACTCTAAAGCAAACAAACCGCTTTTCTTACCTATTCTCAGAACATGAGACATAACCACAAAATCACAATCACACCCACAACGACACCTCCTTTATTCAAGTAGGTCTGTGACTAATTGGAATGTACTCTGAATGATGGGCCATACTATGTTTCCTTGAAATGGCCTGTCCTTCTCAGATCTGGTCACCTTGGCCAACACTGTGAAGTTTTCAGGAGCCAGTGGTGAGCCACTACCTGCTTTCTCAGGAAATTCCCGTTTTTAGAGCTCTCTTGGCATTTGGCAATCCTCACATCAGTAGGTACCAAGGAAGACTTACTCTGTCCTTGGTTATTCCAAACAACTGAGCCCACTGGGTAAGAAACTGGGACTGACTCTGGGTGCCTGGCTTCCTGGATCCCAAGTTCAGAGAGATCCGTCATCAAGGAAGAGAGGTAGGTCACCTCATTCAGGAACTGAATGAGGTTACTGCGGTGGCAACCACTTTGTCCTAACAATTGCTTTCAAGGGTCCCATGAGATGGTGGCTGCCCCTACCTCCTGTGACACTTTCACAAGTTAGAATGGTATATCAACCATTGGCACCTGGGAACAGCTCTCCACACAGGCCTGGTTTGGTCCATCTTCTCTACATTAAGAATAGAGAAGCTGTTTCAGACACAACCCTTCATCCTGACCAGCTTGTTTGCCATGGAGGACGACTTTTGCTCTCTTAGGTCCTCCATAGCTGCTTACAACTTCTCCAGGAATCATTTCTGCATGGACCTTTGAGTTTCTCAGCATGTGGAAGATCCCCTATATTCCTGTATTGTAAGAACAACTCTATCCCTGCTCTTCTGTAAAGTTAAATTGACTGAACAGTGTATGGTTAGGTTAACTAACAGGTTCGATTTGGATTAGGAATCTTTTTGCGGGATGAATAATGGTATTGGGAAACTGAGATATTTACAAGAATATATAGGTGAATTATAAGTATGAAAACAGAAATCTAGCTAAGATTTGAAGCCCAAAAGGGCATTGGGCCCTTGATTGGGATACGTAGCTTTGAATTATGTTCTGCACTGATGTGTCAGGTAAATCGATATACAATGGCGTAGGTCCTTGTACCATGGATGATTAAATGTAGAAGAGAACTTCCAGTCAAAAGGGATAGTCGGTAGGATTTGGAAGATTCTCGGTAGGTTTAGAAAGAAGAGTGAGTATAGGATTTGGACCAAATGTTGTTTAGCAATAGGGTTTCTGGTAGACAGTGAATGTTAATGTCAGCACAAGTGAAGAGACAGTCACGATGATGAACTGGGGAAAATAGTTAGGAAAGCTGATATCAATAGAGACATTACAAAATCAGGCAAAGTATAAAGTGCGTGATAGGATTAGATATTTTCAACAGGGTTGAGTTTGAATATATAATCTTAGAAAGAAACAAATGTGTAGTGACCAATAGGATTGACATTTGACAGCATTAGGCAACCTGGACATGGATGTTTAGTAATCCATGCTCACTTTTCATTTAGTCTTTGCTACAATCTTAAGTGTGACCTTTGATTTTTTTGTCCAGAATATTACTGTGATAAAACGTATATGTAGATCAGGTGACATGACTATTTTTCCACCATTTCTGGCAGCAACATATTCAAGACGTATAAATTAGTAATGGGGGTGAAAAGAGGTGTACCCTTTGTCTGTGCATATAGAGATAATGCATGAATAGACCATACTGTGAATAAATAATATATCTGGTTCCGACTTTAAATAATGGATTGAAATTATATGTGAAAAAATACAAGAAATCTTATATTGACATACAAACATTCATTCCAACCAGTTATATATCTAATGGCCACATTAAGGTTATGGTTTATCATGAAGGGTGTGTGAGTTTTGCTTCAAAAGTGATTATGGAAATCTAAAATAATGTGTTTGGAAAGAAGTCTCATGAAAAGACCAGTCAAGAAACCTGGAGGAATACATGTTTTATGAAGCAGGAAGTGATTGTGAAACAAATGCGTATAAATTTGTGAACTTGTGGATGAAATATATATATCCTATGATTTTTAAAAATTGAAGAAATAGTAATGTACCAGTGTTGAATGAAAATAAACGTCAGAATACACATCATGTCCCATACGAATCTACTTGATTGATGTTAATCTGGGTTAGTTACTGTACAAATATTAGGATTTGTAAGCACCATTTACTGAAGTTAGTTTTCAGAACTATGAAACAAATGTGTATTTCAGGAGGATGAATATTTCTGAGAATAATTTTGTGAAAAGTTTATTATAAATCCACATTTTTGAACATGAATGAATTTAGGGAGTGTATTTAAGATACATACATTTCATATTTTAAAAATCAGGACAGTATATATATATATATATATATATATATATATATATATATACACACACACACACACACACACAAAACACACACACAGACATTAAAATGAAGGAATACATACACCAATCGAAGTTCATCATAAAATATATAGCATCCACAGATGCAAAAATATTTATTTTACTGAACAAGGATTTATGTATAATGTTGTTCTACTAGGAAGCTCACCCATAGTTTGAATTTTCAGTTCCAACAGCGTTTAGAGGAGTGATCTCTTCTCACAACTTGTATCTGCCAAGTCAGTCACCTCACAAAAATGAACGTGTGATACCAGGTAGGATTCTATAAAGCATATAAAAATACATGTGCTGAATAGGCTACAGAGAAAGGCAGACAGGCATTTACATATTTGTTAACTTTAACAACACATGGAGAACTATTTCAATTAAAAATTGACTAGATTTATAACACCTACCATTTATCATGAAAAAGGCAAGTCCAACTATACCCCACGCCTCCTCTGAACTGCTTGTATTTCTATTCTGTTTGGGTTGTTTTTCTCCATCATTTGGATTAGTAGACAGAGTATAGTAGGGTATGGGTTATTGTCAGGGATTCAGTATTTTCAATGGTATATAGGAAAATGAATCCAATGTGTATAAAAATATATGCTACACAATTATCTTCCCACTCTCATCCAGAACAATGCCTTTACATTACCTTCACCTCAAGTAAGACACAATTAGGGTAGAAGAGTTTGAAAATCCGTGAATACATATCTGGGGTGGAAACAGTACTAAGAAACAAATACGTATTTCAGGTGGATGAATATTTCTGAGAATAATCTTGTGAAAAGTTGATTATAAATCCACAACATAAATATGAATGAATTTAGGAAGTGTGTAATAAGACACATATTTCATATTTTGAATACTCCTGAGAGTGTATCTATATATATATATATTTATATACACACACAGAGACAGACATTAAAAATTGCAATATATATGCCAAACGAAATTCACCATGAAATGTATATCATCCACAGATCCAAATATATTCATTTTACTGAACATGGATTTATGTATAATTTTGTTCAACTAGGAAGCTCACTCACATTTGAATTACCAGTTCAAGCAGCGTTTAGGAGGAGTGATCTCTTCTTCCAATTTGTATCTGCCAAGTCAGCCACCTCACAAGAATGTACGTGTGGTACCAGGTAGGATTCTATATGTGCATATAAAAATACGTGTGCTGAATAGGCTACAGAGAAAGGGGGACAGGAATTCACTTATTTGTTAACTTTAAAAACGCATGGAGAACTATTTCAACAAATAATTGACTAGATTTATAACTGCTACACTATACCATGCAAAAGGCAACTCCAACTATAAAACATACCTCATCTAAACTGCTTGTATTTCTATTATGTTTGTGTTATTTTTCTCCATCATATTAGGATTAGTAGTCAGAGTCTAATAGGGTATATGTTAGTTTCAGGGATTCAGCATTTCTAATGGAAAATAGGAAATTGAATCCAATGTGTATGCAAATATGTGCTACAGAAAAATCTTCCCACTTTCATCCAGAACAATGCCTTGACATTACATTCTCCTCAAGTAAGACACAATTAGAGGATAAGAGTTATAAAATCTGTGAATATATATCTGGAATGGAAAATACTCTGGAGTTTACAACTTTGGAGGTGGTAGAGAAGATTCTAAAAGTAAGGGACAGGGTAAACATTCCACAAACATGTAGCTCTGCTGGCCTAAATACTTTTTGAGAAACTGCCTCTAAGAGTGGGCACTTGAAGTATTTGATGTTCTGAGGAGATTTAGTTCCTTTGTAGAGAAACCATGAAAGCTGGGTCTGCATGTATGTTACTTGGAGGACATGGTTTCTTATTATCCAATGAACATGAGGCAGCAGTGCTGAATTCTCTCTTTGTAGGTAAACTATGGACACTGGGGTCTAAGTGTCTTTCAGTGTGGACTGTGAAGCCAATTGGTCATCCTCCACTTTTCGTGGTGTTTCTCGCTGCTGCACTGGGAGTTTGGTATTTGCTTCAGAAAATACAAGGAGTTAAAATGGGACAGAGTGGTGGAGGGAGTTCTTTAAGGTGTGGTGAGTCAGGGTCTTCAGGAGAATGCACCAACCAAGGTTCTATCCCATGTAGATTGCCCCCTTGAGAATAGCAACATGATTCTGAACATTGCAGTGAATCCTCTCCATATAACAAGATGCCTTTACATATATGGGTCTGCTGGCTGCACCATGTCAGTCACAAGCCATTTGGAAGCCAATGGCTGATCCACATGGCCGCAACACAGATGTTTTATCACACAATTGAATACCACTGCTCTAGGCCCACTACTCAGCAGGCTCCAACTTACTGGCATATCTGTTCTACACCATTTTCATGAAACAAAGTCAATCAAGGCAGTGTCTGGTATACTCAGGATCAGAAACAGGACATCCAAAGTATTTCCAGTGCCAGCTGATCATGAAAATATCAAAAATTTCATGGTAATTTTCTAGCCATTTTTCACGGATGAAGTTTGAGGCTCTGAGGGATTCAATTAATTCAGGAACCATTAAATGGTGAAGAAGCTAATTTCAATGAAAGCTCTGGAGCACTCTCACAGGCAAGGTTTCCCTAAGGGTGGCCAAAATGTCACATGAAGCCAGGCCCATTGAGATCTACAATATGAGGTCCATGTGTGTTTTAAACTCAAATATGGCTGCCAAGTCTTTAAGAAAAATTGTATGTTATATCCGGGCTGAAATTCCCAATGTTCTGTGGAAATCCAACCTGGGCCTAGATCTCAGGTTCCAAGGGCGACTCTCATGTGTGGCCTCCTAAAATCCCAACACAATTCATTGCAATACTTCTCTGAGGTCAGTTAAAAACTCAGTCTCTAAGGGGAATCACACCAGAGTTCAAGCCCAGTGGAACAGTCATCTCTTCCAACCGCCACACAAATGACCACAATTAAAACCAAAACACTCCCACATGGTCCTCATCTTTTTCCATATAGACACTCCTTAAAGCGTCTGGCTGGAGTTTTCAATGAGGTCCACAGCCCAAGTCAGTGTCCAAATTAAGGTCCTGTTCCCCTCATTTGTCTAACATCAAGGTGGCCTGGACACACTTCCTGTAAACCAGGAATGATCAAATAGGCCTGCCATTAATACTGCTTGGCTTTTTCAATTTGAGGCCTTCTGACTCTGTGGTTTAGATTCTTTATGTGAATTTGAGTCATGAGAAAATCCAAGCCCCTCTGCAGAGATTTGAAGAACTTATTTGGCCCAAAGGATTCCTATTCTCACTTGATGGAAGTCAGGATCCTAACAGAGGAAGGTAAAAGAATTCATTCACAATGAGTGAATATTTGCCATTTTGGTTTTGGATGCACACATGTGATCTTTCTTTTGATCCATCAGGTGCTGAGAATCTAAGCCACAGCCTCACACAGGGCCAAGAGGATGATTCAGACACATCTTTTTCCAAAGCAATTAAGCAAAGAGACACAGGTGATGCCCTTCATTTCCATTTGAAAAATGTTTTCCTCAGGCTTCCCAAAGGGGTGGCCAGAGGCAAAGACATCCTGAGATTCATGGCAACAGAACAATAGGTTAGCAAAAGGCCCAAAGCAGGGTTTCTCCACTGAGACTTTCCTGGTCACACTGATATCTGAGTTTTCTGAGATGCTGGCCATTCCCTTCAGATATCCAGTACATGGCCATGTGACAGAGATTGGAGGTGGTACATATCTTGGACACAAACCCAAGAGCCTATTCTGAAGAGTTGTCAGAATTCAGAAAGAAAACAGGGACTTAATAAGGTAGTAGGTGTTGCCTATCGATATGGAAACCACACTCCATTCATTAATTGGGCAGGATGAATGCTGGGAAGCTTTCTACTAGAGGGGACACATGCATTGATGCATTCTCTTTTCTAATGTATACAACCACGGACACAGTGGGATACACAGACATAGAAACACTCACCTTGTAAAACGACTTACTAGAAACAGTTCACTGCAAACCAAAGAAACCTCCTTTCCTACCTATTCTCAGAACAGAGACAAAACCACACACCCACACTCAAAAAGACACCTCCTTCCCCCAAGTAGGGCTGTGATTATCCGGAGTGTCCTCTGACAGGTTTGCCATACTATGTTCCCCGGTAATGGTCTGTCCTGTCTCAGATCTGGTCTCCTTGTACAACTATGTAAAGCAGTCAGGAGCCAGCGGTGAGCCACTACCTGCTTAGTCAGGAAAGGCCCGTGTTCATATCTTTCCTGGCATTTGGCCATCCTCACATCAGTCAGTACCAAGAAGACTGACTCTGTCCTTGGTGATTCCAAACAAATGAGACCACTTGGACTGGGACTGGGACTGGCTCTGGTGCTTGGTTTCCTTGGTCCCAAGTTCAGAAAGTTCCATCAACAAGGAAGTGAGGTAGGTCACTTCCTTTAAGAACTGAATGAGGTCACTGCCTTGGCAACCACTTTGTCCTAACAGTTGCTTCCAAGGGTCCAATGAGATGGAGGCTGCCCCTACTTCCTTTGGCACTTTCACAACTTAGAATGGTATATCAACCTTAGGCACCCGAGAACAGCTCTCCACACAAGCCTGGTTTGGTCCATCTTCTCTACAGTAAGAAGATAGAGGCTTATTCAGACAAAACCCTTCATCCTGAACAGGTTGTTTGCCATGGAAAATGACTTTTTGTCTCTCAGGTCCTTCATTGCTGCCTACATCTTCTCCAGGGATCATTTATGCATGGACCTTTGAGGTTCTTAACAGGTAGAGCATCCCCTACATTCCTGTATTGTAAGAACAATCTGTCTCTGCTCTTCTGTAAAGTTAGATTGAGTGAACAGTGTATGGTTAGGGTTAATTTCATGTTCGATTTGGGTTAGGAATCATTCTGCTGGATTAATAATGGTATTGGGAACCTGTGATATTTATAAGAATATCGAGGTTAAATATATGTATGAAAACAGAAATTAAAGTAAGATTTGAATCCCAGAAGGGTATTGGGAAATTGATTGGGATATTTAGCTTTGAATTACTATCTGCACACATGTCTCAAATAAATCGATATACAATGGCAGAGGAACTTGAACCTTGGATGATTGAATGCTGAAGAGAACATCCAGTCAAAAGGGATTGTCGGTAGGATTAAGAAGATAGTCTCAGTTATTAATATGGTATTATGTAAAAATGTGGATGTGTAACCGATGTGATTCTGCAACTTGTATTTCGGGTAAAAATGGGAGCTGATAACCCATTTGAATCAAATGTATGGAAGATGATATGCCATGAGTTTTGTAATGTTTTGAACAACCAATAAAAAAAATTTAAAAAAAAGATAGTCGTTATGTTTAGCAAGTAGAGTTAGTATGGATATGTAACAAAAGTTCTTTAGCAATTTTTTTCGGGCAGTGAGTGAATATAAATGTCAGCACATATGAAGAAATCAGACACAATGATGAAATGGGGAAAATTTGTAGAAAAGCAGATATCAATAGAGACATTAGGAAATCAGGCAAAGTATAAAGTGAGTGATAGAATAAGACATTTTCAACAGGGTTGAGATTGAATATCTAATCTTAGGAAGAAACAAATATGTAGGTCACCAATAGGATTGACATTTGAGAGCATTAGGCAACATGGACATGGATATTGTTAGTAATCCATGTTCACTTTACATTTAGGCTTTGGTACAATCCTAAGTGGGACCTTTGCATTTTGTTTCCAGAATATTACTGTGATAAAATGTATATGTAGATCAGATGACATGATTTTTTCTTCCACCATTTCTAGGAGCAGTATTTTGAAAACGTATAAATTAGCATTGGGGGTAAAAAGAGGTGTACCCTGTTTTTATGAATATACAGATAATGCATGAATAGACCTTAATTTCAATAAATAATACAACTTGTTCCACTTTAAATAATGGATTGAATTGATATCTGAAAATATATAAGAAATCTTATATTGATATGCAATCATTCATGACAACCAGTTATACACCTAATGTTAATATTAGGGTACGATTTATCATGAAGTTTGTGTGAGTTTTGCTTCAAATATGATTATGGAAATCGAAAATAATGTGTTTGGAAAGAAGTCTCATGAAAATGCCAGTCAAGGAACACCGAGGAATTCATGAGTTCTGAAGCAGGAAGTGATTGAAATTGAAAAAAATGACGATAAATTTGCTTACTTGTGGATGAAATATTATAATATGATGTGAATAAACTGAAGAAATAGTAATGTACCAGTGCTGAATAAAAATGAACATCAAAATACACATCATGTCCCACAGGAATCTTCTCGCATTGATGTTAAACTGTGTCAGTTACTGTAGAAATATTAGGATTTCTCTGCACCATTCACCAAAGTTAGTTTTCTTTTTTTTAATTTTTATTTATGCTTGTTCAAAACATTACATAGTTCTTGATATATCATATTCCACACTGTGATTCAAGTGGGTTATGAACTCCCATTTTTACCCCATAAACAGATTGCAGAATCACATCAGTTACACATCCATTGATTTACATATTGCCATACTAGTGTCTGTCGTATTCTGCTGCCTTTCCTAACCTCTACTATCCCCCTCCCCTTACCTCCCCTCTCCTCTTCTCTCTCTACCTCCTTACTGTAATTCATTTCTCCCCCTTGTATAATTTTTTCCTTTCCCTCACCTCCTCTTGTATGTAATTTTGTATAACCCTGAGGGTCTCCTTTTATTTCCATGCAATTTCCCTTCTCTCTCCCTTTCCCTTCCTCCTCTCATCCCTGTTTAATGTTAATTTTCTTCTCATTCTATTCGTCCCTACTCTGTTCTTAGTTAATCTCTTTATATCAAAAAGACATTTGGCATTTGGTTTTAGGGATTGGCTAGCTTCACTTAGCATAATCTGCTCTAATGCCATCCATTTCTCTGTAAAAATTTTGTCATTTTTTAATGCAGAGTAATACTCCATTGTGTATAAACGCCTCATTTTTTATCCATTCATCTATGGAAGTGCATCTAGGTTGGTTCCACAGTCTTGCTATTGTAAATTGTGCTGCTATGAACATCAATGTAGCAGTGTCCCTGTAGCATTTTTTTTAGGTCTTTAGGGAATAGACTGAGAAGGGGAATACCTGGGTCAAATGGTGGTTCCATTCCCACCTTTACAAGAAATCTCCATACTGCTTTCCAATTTGGCTGCACCAATTTGCAGTCCCACCAGCAATGTACAAGTGTACCCTTTTCTCCACATCCTCGCCAGCACTTGTTGTTGTTTGAGTTCATAATAAATATCTGGAATGGAAAATGCTCAGGAGTTCACAACCTTGAAGGTGGTAGAGGAGTTTCCAAAAGTAAGGGACAGGGTAAATACCACAAACATGGAGCTGTGTCGGCCTTAAGACTTCTTGAGAAAATGCCTCTGAGGTTGGGCACTTGAAATATATGTTGTTGTCAGGAGCTTTAGCTTCATTTGTAGTGAGACCATCAAAGCTGAGTCTGCATCTATGTGACCTGGATGACATGTTTTTTTTTATTTTCCTATGAACACGAGGCAGCAGTACTGAATTCTCTCTTTGTAGGCAAACTGGGGCTACTGGGGGCTAAGTGTCTCCCCATGTGGACTGTGAAGCCATTTGATCATCCTTCACATTTAATCATGTTATTTGATGCTGCACTGAAAGTTTGGTATTTACTTTACGAAATAAAGGAGTTTAACTGTGATACAGTGCTGCAGGGAGTTCTGTCACGTGTGGTGGTCAGGATCGGCAGGAGAATGTACCAAGAAGGCTTCTATCACACATAGTTGCCCCCTTGACCACAGCAACATGATTCTGAACATTGCCCTGAAACCTCTCCATACAACAAGATGCCTTTACATCCAAAGGTCTGCTAGCTGCACCGTGTCAGTCACAAACCATTTATAAGCCAATGGCAGATCCACGTGGCCCCACCACAGATGTTTTTTCACACACCTACACTCTACTGCTCTTGGCCCACTACTCAGCAGGCTCCAACTTACTGGCATATCTTTTCTACACCATTATCATGAAACTCAGTCAAACCAGGCACTGTCTTGTACACTCATGATAAGCAACAGGACATCAAATGGTTTTCCAGTGCCAGCTGGTCATGGAAATTTCAAAAATTTCATGGTATTTTCTAGCCATTTTTCAAGGATGAAGTTGGAGTTACTGTGGGTTTCAATTCATTCAGGAACCATTAAATATTGAGGAATCTCATTTCAATGGAAGCTCTAGAGAACTCTCACAGGCAAGTCTTCTGAAAGAGTGGCCCAAGGTCACATAAAGCCAGCCACATTGAGGTCTACAATGTGAGGTCCATGTGTGTTTTGACTCTCAACTATTGCTGCCAAGTCTTTCAGAATATAATCAAGTGATATCCTCACTGAGATTCCCAGTGCTCTGTGGAAAGCCACCCTGGGCCTAGATCTCAGTTTCCAAGGGTGACTCTCATGCGTGGCCTCCGAAAATTCCAACACAATTCATGGCAATACTTCTCTAAGGTCAGTTTCAGAACTCAGTCTCCAAGGGGAATCCCACAAGAGTTGAAACACAGGTGGACGCAGTCATCTTTTCCCACCGCCACACAAATGACAACAATGAAAACCAAAACACTCTCACATGGCCCTCATGTTCTTCCATATAGACACTAATCATAACCTCTGGCTAGAAGTTTCCATGAGGGGCGCAGACCAAGACACTGTCCAAAATAAGCTCCCTTTCCCCTCATTTGCCGAAAGTCAGGGTGGCCTACACACCCTTCCTGTGAACCAGAACTGATCAAATATGCATGGCGTTAATACTGTTCTGCTTTTCCAATTTGAGGCCTACTGACTGTCAGGTATAGATTCTTTATGTGATTTGGAGTCATCAGAAAACCCAAGCACTTCTGTAGGGGTTCAAAGAACTCTTTTGAACTAAAGGATCCTGATTCTTACTTGATGAAGGTCAGGAATCTAATAGAGGAAGGCAAGAGACTCATTTGCCATTTCTGTTTTGAATGCACACATGGAATCTATCTTTTGATGCATCAGGTGCTGAGAATCTAAGCCACAACCTCACACAGAACCAAGAGGCTTATTCAGACACATCCTTTTACAAAGCAATTAAGCAAAGAGCCACAGGTAATGCCCATTCATTTTCATTTGAAAACTGTTTTCTTCAGGCTTCACAAAGGGGTGGCCAGAGGCAAAGACCTTCCTGACATTTAGGGCAACAGAAGAACAGGTAAGCAAAAGACACAAAGCAGGGTTTCTCCACTGAGACTTTCCTGGTCACACTGATATCTGAGTTTTCTGAGATGCTCCCCATTCACTTCAGCTATCAAGTACATGGCCATGTCACAGAGCTTGGAGGTGGTATATATCTTGGACACAAAACCATGAGCCTATTCTAGAGAGTGGCCAGAATTCAGGAAGAAAACAGGATCTTAGGAAGATAGAAGGTTTTGCCCATCCAGAAGGCAAGCCGCAGTCCATTAATCAATTGGGCAGGATGAATGCTGGGAAGCTTTCTACTAGACAGGACACATCAATTAATTCATTCTCTTTTCTAATGTCTACAACCACAGACACAGTGGGATACACAGACATAGAAACACTTACATGTCAAACGACTTACTAGAAACAGTCCAATCCAAACCAAACAAACCACATTTCCTACCTATTTTCAGAACATGTGACAAAACCACAAAACCACAACCACTCCCACAAAGGCACCTCCTTCCCCCAAGTAGGTCTGTGACTATCCAGAGTGTCCTCTGACTGGTGGGCCATAAAATGTTCTCCCGAAATGTCCTGTCCTGACTCAGATCTGGTCTCATTGGCCAACTTTGTGAAGTTGTCAGGAGCCAGCGGTGAGCCACTACCTACTTTCTCAGAAAAGGTCCCTCTTCAGAGCTCTTCTGGCCTTTGGCCATCCTCACATAGGTAGGTACCAAGAAAGACTGACCCTGTCCTTGGTAAAACTGAACAAGTGAGCCCACTGGGACTGGGACTGGGACTGGCTCTGGGTACCTGTCTTCATGGATCCCAAGTTCAGAGAATTCCTTCACCAAGGAAGTGACGTAGGTCACTTCCTTCAGGAACTGAATTAGGTTACTGCCTTGTCAACCAATTTGTCCTAACACTTGCTTCCAAAGTCCAATGAGTTGGAGGCTGCCCCTTCTTCCAGTGAATCTTTCACAAGTTTGCATGGTATATCAACCATAGGCACCCAAAAAAAGCTCTCCAGATAGGCCTGGTTTGGTCCATCTTCTATACATTAAGAAAAGAAATGTTGATTCAGACACATCCCTTCATGCTAACTAGGTTGTTTGTCATGGAAGATGACTTTTGCTCTCTGACGTCATTCATAGCTGCCTACATTTAATCCAGGGATCATTTCTTTAATGACCTTGGAGGTTCTCAGCAAGTGGAAGATCCCCTAATTTCTGTATTGAAAGACCAACTCTGTCCCTGCTCTTCAGTAAAGTTAGTTTGAGAGAACAGTGTATGGTCAGGGTTAATAACATGTTCCATTTGGGTTAGGAATCATTCTGCGGGATGAATTATGGTATTGGGAACGTGCGATATTTATAAGAATATAAGTGAAATATAAGTATGAAAACAGACATCTAGGTAATATTTGAAGCCCAGAATTGCATTGGACCCTTGGCTGGGATTCTTAGCTTTGAATTATATTCTGCACAGATGTCTCAGATAAATCAATATACAATGACATAATTCCTTGTACCTTGGTTGATTGAATGTTGAAGAGAACATCCAGTCAAAAAGAAATAATTTGTAGGATTAGTAAGATTGTTGGTAGGTTTTGAAAGAAGAGTGAGTATAAGATTTGGATGAAAAGATCTTTAGCAATAGGGTTTCGGATAGAGAGTGAATGTAATTGTCAGCACATGTGGAGAGTCTGTCAAAAGGATGAACTGGGGAAAAAAGTAGGAATGCAGATATCAATTGACATTAGGATATCAGGCAAAGTATAAAGTGAGTGATAGAATTATACATTTTCAACAGGGTTGAGTTTGAATATATAATCTTAGGAAGAAACAAACATGTAGTCACCAATAGGATGAACTTTTGAGAGCATTAGGCAATATGGACATGGATGTTTTCCGTAATCCATGCTCACTTTTAATTTAGGCTTTGGTACAAACATAAGTTTGACCTCTTCTTTCCGTGTGCAGAATATTACTGTGGTAAAATGTATATGTAGATCAGGTGACATGAGTATTTCTTCCACCATTTCTGGGAGCAATATTTTGAAGACGTATCAATTATTTTTGGAGGTAAAAATGGTGTACACTGTGTCTATAATTATAGAGATAATGCATGAATAGACCATACTATAAAGAAATATTATAACTGGTTCTAACTTTAAATAATGGATTGAATTGATATCTGAAAATATACAGAAAATCTTACATTGATATACAATCCTTCATTCCAACCAGTAATATATATAATGGTTATATCAGCATTATGGTTTTTCATGAAGAATGTGTGAGTTTTGCTTCAAAAGTGATTATGGAAATCGGAAATAATGTGTTTGGAAAGAAGTCTCATGAAAAGACCAGTCAAGAAACCTGGAGGAATACATGTGTTTTGAAGCAGAAAGTGATTGAAAGTGAAACAAATGCCTATAAATTTGTGAACTTGTGGATCAAATATATATACTATGATGTGCGTAAACTGAAGAAATAGTAATGTACCACTGTTACATAAAAATGAACGTCAAAATACACATCATGTCCTCTCCCACAGGAATCTACTTGCATTGATGTTAAACTGGGTCAGTTATTGTAGAAATATTAGGATAATGCCGCAGTCTTGATGGGCACAATCAGCAGCCACTTGTCAAAAGAAACTAACTTTATTTTTAGAACCACACATGCCAAACAAAACAGCCTCTAAGGAAAAACCTTCAGAGCCCCAACTGCCACCACTGGCTTCCCAAAACCTCTCCCTCCCACAGGAGCCTCTCTCCGCCTCCCACAATACTCCTGCTCTTGAGGGCGATTGGCTGGGTCATGTGGGCGGAGTCAAAAAAAGTCCCCCAATGAGCAGTTTTGTGGTCTGAAAGGGCAGGGAAACAGCCCATTGAGCATCACCGCAGAGGAGCCAATCAGCTAGGTGTTGCTGGGGCCGCTGTGAGCCACTCATCAGCCGGCAGCTGGAAGTTTGCTGGCAGCAGGAATTTTGCTGGGGCCCCTTCGGCTGTGGCTCTCAACATCTTCGCCTCTCTGTTTAAACAACACGCATGTGGCTTAGGGACCGTGCCTGCCTTAGGTTGTCCAATAGTACATATGGTCTTTACCCGTTAAGTTGGTACCATTGCAATTGGATCTTACCCGTCACTGACTACCCGTCCAGTATAGAGCCACACCTGTGGAGAGGTCTTTGTACCAGCGGGGGTGGGTGAGGTTCTTTGCCTCACCTCTGTTGGCCCCCCAAATTTTAGCTGGACGATCATGACACGCAGAAGGGAGGAAGATACACCAAGCCAATTGATGGCTCCTTTTGGAAAAATTGTACCACCGATGACATCATCAGCAAATATACCCCAACCCTACCACAAGTCGCTGCACCAACAGATAGTTCACAATGCATTTAGGTGAGTTCACAATGTGTCCAGGCAAGTTCTGCAAGCAGTACAGGGATGGCTATTGCAGAAGCTGTAGATTGGTATTATCTTTTATTTCACCTGCACTGGGATGAAGATAGGAACTCTGGCAATAATGTCTAAAGAAAAAAATTATGTAATATTCCAGAAGGCACTAAAACCAAAAAAAAAAAATATGTAACATTCCAGAAGGCACATCAAAAACCAAAATGGCCCAAAAAGCAGTCATTGAGGATGAAGTCTCTCACTTTCCTCTGTAAGGTTCCTGACCTCCATAAAATGAGAATAGGGATTTATTGGGTCAAATGAGTTCTTCAAAACCCTGCAGAGTGTAGCCAATGGGTTATTGGGTTTTTTCATTACTCCAATTCACATCAAGAATCTATACTCCACAGACAGTAGGCCTCAAATTGGAGAAGCAGAGCAGTATTAAAGTCAGGGTTATTTGATCCTCATGGTTCACAGAATGGGTGTCCAGGCCACCCTGACTTTAGGCAAATGAGAGGAAAGGGAGATTATTTTGGACACTGTCTTGGGCTGTGCCCCTCAAGGAAACGTCAAGCCAGAGGTTATGATGAGTGTCTATATGGAAGAAGATGAGGGCCATTTGGGAGTGTTTTGGTTTTCATTGTGGTCATTTATGTGGCAGTCGGAAAAGATGACTGGGTCCACCAGGGCTTGAACTCTGGTGTGATTCCTCTTAGAGACTGAGTTCTGGAACTGACCTCAGAGAAGTATTGCCATGATTTCTGTTGGGATTTTAGGCGGCCACCCATGAAAGTCGCCCTTTGAAACTGAGATCTAGGCCCGGGGTGGCTTTCCACAGAGCACTGGGAATCTCAGACAGAATATCATATGATGTTATTTTGAAATACTTGCCAGACATAGTTGAGAGTCAAAACACACATGGACCTCACATTGTAGACCTCAATTGGCCTGGCTTCATGTGACTATTTGGCCACTCTTTGGAAAGCCTTGCCTGTGAGAGTTCTCCAGAACTTTCATTGAAATGAGCTTCCTAAACATTGAATGATTCCTGAAAGAATTGAAACCCACAATGCCTCCAACTTCATCCTTGTAAAATGGCTAGATAAATACCATGAAATTTTTGAAATTCGCATGATGAGGTGGCACTGGAGAACCTTTGATGTCCTGTTGCTGATCATTAGTGTACCAGACAGTGCCTTGATTGATTGGGTATAATGAAAGTGGTGTAGAACAGAGATGCCGGTTAGATGGAGACTGCGGAATAGTTGGCCCAGAGTTGTGGTGTGCAGGTGTGTGATAAAATATTTATGGTGGTGCCACGTGGATCTGCCATTGTCTTCCAAATGGCTTTTAGCTAACATGGTGCACCCAGCAGACCCTTATATGCAAAGGCATCTTGTTATATGGAGAGGTTTCAGGGAAATGTTCAGAATCAGGTTGCTATGGTCAAGGGGGCAAGCTATGTGGGATAGAAGCCAGGTTAGTGCGTTCTCCTGGAGACTCTGACCCAGCACATGTCACAGAACTCCCTCCAACACTGTGTCCCAGTTGAACTCCTTGTATTTCTTGAAGCAAATACCAAACTCCCAGTTCAGCACCAAGAAACACCATGAAAATTGGAGGATGACTAAATGGCTTCACAGTCCACATGGTTAGACACTTTGGCCCACTGGCCTCTGTTTACCTACAAAGAGAGAATTCAGCACTGCTGCCTCAGGTTCATTGGAAAATAAGAAACTATGTTCTCCAGGTCACATAGATTCAGACCCAGCTTTGATGGTTTCACTACAAATGAAGACAAAGCTCCTGACAACAATATATATTTCAAGTGCCACACCTCAGAGGCAGATTCTCCAGAAGTCTTTTTTCCAGCAGAGCTCCATGGTTGTGGAGTGTTTACCCAATCCCTTACTTCTGGAAACTCCTCTACCTGCTCCCAGGTTGAGAACTCCTGAGAATTTTCCATTCCAGATATGTATTCACAGATTTTCTAACTCTTCTTCTCTAATTGTGTCTCACTTGGGGCAAAGGTAATGTCAAGGCATTGTTCTAGGTGAGAGTGGGAAGATTATTGTGTAGCACATATTTGCATACACATTGGATACATTATCCTATTTTCCATTTGCAATACTGAATTTCTGACACTAACCCATACCCTACTAGACTCTGACTACTATCCTAAAATGATGGAGAAAAAGAAACCTAACAGAATAGAAATACAGGCCTTTTGTAGGAGGCATGGTGTATACTTGGATTTTCCTTCTCCTTTATCAAGGATATGTGTTATAAATCTAGTCAACTTTTCATTGTAATATTTCTCCATGAGTTTTCAAAGTTAACACATATGTAAATTCATGTCTCCTTTGCTCTGTAGCCTCTTTAGAACATGTATATTTTTATGCATATATAGACTCCTACCTGGTAACACACGTAAATTCTTGTGATCTCACTAACTTTGGAATATACAAATTATGAGAATAGATCACTTCCCCTAAATACTGATGGAACTGAAAATTCAAACTATGGGTGAGCTTCCTAGTGAACAACATCATACATAAATCCATGTTCAGTAAAATGAATATTTTTAGATATGTGGATGATATATATTTCATGATAAATTTCGATTGGCATATATATTGCTACATTTTATCGTGTGTGTGTATATATATATATATATATATATATATATATATATATATATATACCAGATTTTCCAGATTTTCCAAAATATGAAATATATGTGTCTTATTATACACTCCCTAAATTCATTCAAGTTCATGTATGCGATTTAAAATCAACATTTTACATGATTATCATCAGTCTGGCTGGGCACAATTCAGGAGCCAATTGTCAAAAGAAACAAACTTTATTTTTAGAACCACACAAGCCAAACAAAACAGCTTCTCAGGAAAAACCCTCAGAGCCCAACTGCCACCACAGTCTTCCCACAAGCCTCTCCCTCAACCACAAGCCTCCTCCTTTTGAGGCCGATTGGCTGGGTCACATGTGCGGAGCCAAAAAAGTCCACCAATGAGCAGCTCCGTTGTCTGAAAGGGCAGGGAAACATCCCATTGAGCATCACCACAGAGGAGCCAATCGCTAGATGTTGCTGGGGCCTCTGTCAGCCAATCATCCACTGGCAGTCTGAAAGGGCGGGGAAACAGCTCAATGAGCATCTGCAATGAGCATCACCGCAGAGGAGCCAATCAGCTAGATGTTGCTGGGGCCGCTGTGGAGCCAATCATCAGCCGGCAGCTGGAAGTTTGCTGGCAGCTGGAGGTTTCCTGGGGCCCCTTTGGCTCTGGCTCTCAACATCTCCCCCTCTCTGTTTAAACAACGAGCATGTGGCTTAGGGACCATGCCTGCCTTAGGTTGTGCAGTAGTACATATGGTATTTACTGGAGACCCTTGGCTGTGGCTATCAACAGGATTTGTATGTACCATTCACTGAAGTTAGTTTTCAGTACTAGGAAACAAATATGTATTTCAGGTGGATAAATATTTCTGAGAAAAATCTTGTGAAAAGTTGATTATAAATCCACATACTTGAACATAAATGAATTTAGGGAGTGTAAATAAGATACATATATTTCATATTTTGAAAAATCTGGAGAGAGTGTGTGTGTGTGTGTGTGTGTGTGTGTATACACACACAGACACATACAGATATTAAAATGTAGCAACATATATGCAAATCTAAATTCACTATGAAATATACATCAATCACAGATCCAAAAATATTCAATTTTCTTAACAGGGATTTATGTATAATGTTTTTCAACTAGGAAGCTCACCCATTATTTGAATTATCAGTTCCAACAGCGTTTAGGAGGAGTGATGTCTTCTCACAAATTGTATCTCCCAAGTCAGTCACCTCACAAGAATGTAGGTGTGACACCAGGTAGGATTTGATATGTGCATATAAAAATACATGTGCTGAATAGGCTACAGACAAAGGGAGACAGGAATTCACATATTTGTTAACTTTAAAAACACATGGAGATCTATTTCAATTAAAAATAGACTGGATTTATAACACCTGACATTTATCATGCAAAAGGCAAGATCAATTATACACCATGCCTCCTCTGAACTGCTTGTATTTCAATTCTGTTTGTGTTACTTTTCTGCATCATATTAGAATTAGTAGTCAGAGTCTAGTAGGGTATGGGTTCGTGTCAGGGATTCAGTATTTCGAATGGAAAATTGGAAAATGAATCCAATGTGTATGCAAATACGTGCTACACACAAAAAAATTTCCACTCTCATTCAGAACAATGGCTTGAAATAACCACGCCCCATGTAAGAAACAATTAGAGGAGAAGAGTTAGAAAATCTGTGAATACATACGTAGAATGGAAAATGCTCAGTAGTTCACAACCTTTGAGGTGGAAGAGACGTTTCCAAACCTTAGGGACAGGGTAAAACTCCACAAACATGGATCTCTGCTGGCCTAAACACTTTTGGAGATACTGACAATGAGGTTGGGTACTTGAAATATATGTTGCTTTCAGAAGCTTTAGCTTCCTTTGTAGTGAGACCATCAAACTTGGGTCTGCATTTTTGTGACCTGGAGGACATGAATTCTTATTGTCCAATGAACATGAGGCAGCAGTGCTGAATTCACTCTTTGTAACTAAACTGTGGCCAATGGGGGATAAGTGTCTCCCCGTCTGGACTTTGAAATCATTTGGTCATCCTCCACTTTTCGTGGTGTTTCTTGCTGCTGCAGTGGGTGTTTTGTATTTGGTTCATGACATACAAGGAGTTAAACTGGGACACAATGCTGGAGGGAGTCCTGTAACGTATGGTGTGTCAGGGTCTGCAGGAGAATGCACCAACCAGGCTTCTATCCCCCATTGCTTGCCCCCTTTACCATAGGAACTTGATTCTGAACATTGCCCTGAAAACTCTCCATGTAACATGATGCCTTTACATACAAAGTTCTGCTAGCTGCACCATGTCAGTCACAAGCCATTTGGAAGCCAATGTAAGATCCACATGACCCCACCACAGATGTATTGTCACACACCTGCACACAACTGCTCTAGGCCTGCCATAAATACTGCTCTGCTTCTCCAATTTGAGGCCTACTTACTGTCAGGTATAGATTCTTTATGTGATTTGGCATCATGAGACAACCCAAGCAGTTCTGCAGGACTTTGAAGAACTCATTTGATCCAAAGGATCCCTATTCTCACTTGATGGAGGTCAGGAACCAAACAGAAGAAGGCAAGAGACTTCATCCACAATGACAGATTTTTTGCCATTTTGGTTTTGGATGCACACATGGGATCTTCTTTAGATCTATCAGGAGCTGAGAATCTTAGCCACAGCCTCAAACAGGGCCTAGTGTCTGACTAAGACACATCCCTTTCCAGAGCAATTAAGCAAAGAGCCACAGGTGATGCCCATTCATTTCCATTCGAAAACTGTTTCTTCACGCTTCACAAAGGGGTGGCCTGAGGCAAAGACCTTCCTGACATTCAAGGCAACAGAAACATAGATAAGCAAATGGAGCCAAGCAGGGTTTCTCCACTGAGACTTTACTGGTCACACTGATATCTGAGTTTTCTGAGATGTTCCCATTCCCTTCAGCTATCAAGGACATGGCCATGTCACAGAGTTTGGAGGTGGTACATATCTTGGACAATAAACCATGATACTATTCTGGAGAGTGGCCAGAATTCAGGAAGAAAACAGCAACTTAGGAAGTTAGTAGGTGTTTCCCATCCATAAAGCAAGCAACAGTCCATTAATCAATTGTGCAGGATGAATGCTGTGAAGCTTTCTACTAGACAGGACACCTCCATTGATGCATTCTCGTTTCTAATGTCTAAAACCACGGACACAGTGGCTACACAGACATAGAAACACTCGCCTTGTCTATAGACTTACTAGAAACAGTTGACTCCAAACCAAACCAACCACCTTTCCTACCTATTCTCAGAACATGAAACAAAACCGCAAACTCACACCCACAACCAAAAAGGCACCTCCTTCCCAAAAATAGGTCTTTAACTATCTGGAGTGTCCTCTGACTGGTGGGCCATACTATGTTCCACTAGAAATGGCCTGTCCGGTCTCAGATCTTGTCTCCTTGGCCAACTCTGTTATTCTGCGAGGAGCCTGCTGTTAGCCACAACCTGCTGTCTCAAGAAAGACCCCTCTTCAGAGCTCTACTGGCATTTGGCCATCCTCACATCAGTAGGTACCAAGAAGGTCTGACTCTGTACTTGGCAAATCCAAACAAGTGAGCCCACTGGGACTGGGACTCGGACTGGCTCTTGGTGCCTGGCTTCTTGCATCCCAATTTCAGAGAGTTCCATCACCAAGGAAATGAGGTATGTCACTTTCTTTGCAACTGAATGAGGTCACTGCCTTGGCAACAACTTTGTCCTAACACTTGCTTTCAATGGTTCCATGAGTTGGAGGGTGCCCCTACTTCCTGTGACAATTTGACTAGTTAGAATGGTATATCAAAATAGACACCATGGAACAGCTCTACATGCAGGCCTGGTTAGGTTCATCTTCTCTACATTAAGAAGAGAGAGTCTGATGCATACACATCCCTTCATCCTGTCCAGGTTGTTTGCCATGGAAGATGGCTTTTGCTCATGCAGGTCCTTCATAGCTGCCTACATCTTCTCCAGGGATCATTTCTGCATCGAACTTTGAGGTTCTCAGCAGTTGGAAGATTACCTACATCCCTAATTGAAAGAATAGCCCTGTCCCTGCTCTTTTGTAATGTTAGATTGAGGCAACAGTGTATGGTTAGGGTTAATAACACGTTCGATTTGGGTTAGGAATCATTCTGCGGGATGAATAAGGTTATTGGGAACCTGCAATATATAGAAATATAGTGGTTAAATATAAGTATGAAAACAGAAATCTAGGTAAGATTTGAAGCTCAGTAGTGCATTTGGCAATAGATTGGGACACGTAGCTTTGAATTATGTTCTGCATACATGTTTCAGAAAAATCGATATACAATGGCATAGGACCTTGTACCTCAGATGCTTGAATGTAGTAGAGTACATCCACTCAAAAAGGGATAGTCGATAGGATCAGGAAGATAGTCAGTATGTTTCGGAAGAAGATAGAGTATAGGATTTGGACCAAAGTTCATTAGCAATAGGGTTTCGGTTAGAGAGTGAATGTCAATGTCAGCACATGTGAAGGGTCAGTCACAATGTTGAACTGGAAAAAATATGTAGGAAAGTAGATATCAATAGAGACATTAGGAAATCAGGCAAAGTATAAAGTGAGTGAAAAAACTAGACATTTCCAAAAGTTTTGAGGTTGAATATATAATCTTAGGAAGAAACAAAAATGTGGTCACCAATAGTATTGACATTTGAGAGCATTACGCAACCTGGATATGGATGTTTTTAGTAATCCATGTTCCGTTTCCATTTAGGCTTTGGTACAATCATACGTGTGACTTTTGCATTTTGTGTCCAGAATATTACTATGATAACATGCATATGTAGATCAGGTGACATGAGTATTTCTTCCACCATTTCTGGGAGCAATATTTAGAAGACTAATAAATTAGTATTGGGGGTACTAAGAGGTGTACCCTGTGTCTATGAATATAGAGATAATGCATGAATAGACAATATAGTGAATAAATAATATAACTGGTTCCACTTTAAATAATGGAATAAACTGATATAAGAGAATATATAAAAAATACTATATTGTTATAAAATCATTCATTCCAACCAGTTACACATCTAATGGTGATATTATAGTTATGGTTTATCATGAAGTGAGTGTCAGTTTTGCTTCAAAAGTGATAAAAGAAATCAAAAATAATATATTTCGAAAGAAGTCTCATTATAAGACCAGTCAAGAAACCTGGAAGAATCCATGTGTTCTGAAGCAGGAAGTGATTGAAAGTGAAACAAAAGCCTATAAGTTTGCTAACTTGTGTATGAAATATATATAATATGATGTGCATAAATTGAAGAAATAGTAATGTACCAGTGTTGAATTAAAATGAATTTCAAAATACACATCATGTCACATAGGAATGTACTTGCATTGATGTTAAACTGGGTCAGTTACTGTAGAAGTATTAGTATTTGTATGCAACATTAACTGAAGTTAGTTTTCAGTACTGGAAACAATATGTATTTCAGGTGGATGAATATTTCTGAGAATGATCTTGTGAAAAGTTGATTATAAATCCATATACACGAACATGAATGAATTTAGGGAGTGTATATAAGACACATATATTTCATATTTTGAAAAATCTGGAGAGTGTATGTATATTTATATATATATATATATATATATATATATATATATATATATATATATATATATATATATATATACAAAAAAACACACACAGACAATAAATTAGCAATCAAATTTATCATGAAATATATATCCTCCACAGATGCAAAATTATTTCTTTTAGAACATGTATTTATGTATAATGTTGTTCTTCTAGGAAACACACCCCTAGGTTAAATTTTCAGTTCCAACAGAGTTTAACAGGAGTGATCACTTCTCACAAATTGTATTTGCCAAATTAGCCACCTCACAAAATGTAGGTGTGATACCAGGTAGTGTTCTATATGTGCATTTAAAAATACATGTGCTGTATAGGCTACAGAGAAAGGGAGATAGGTATTCACATATTTGTTAACATTAAAAACACATGGAGAACTATTTCAATTAAAAATTGACTAGATTTATAACACCTACAATTAATCATGCAAAAAACAAGTCCAACTATACACTATGATTCCTCTGAACTGCTTGTATTCCTATTCTGTTTGTGTTATTTTTCTCCATCATATTAGGAGTAGTAGTCAGAGTCTATTAGGGTATGCGTTAGTGTCAAGGATTCAGTATTTTGAATGGAAATATGGAAAATGACTCTAATTGGTATGCAAATATCTGCTACACAAAAATGTTCACACTCTCATCCAGAAGATTGCCTTGACATTACCTTAGTTCCAAGTAAGATACAATTAGAGGAGAAAAGTTAGAAAATCTGTAAATACATATCAGGAATAAAAAATGCTCAGGAGTTCACAAACTTGTAGGTGGTAGAGGAGTTTCCAAAAGTAAGGGACAGGGTAAACACTCCACAAACATTGAGCTCTGCTTGTGTAAAGACTTCTTGAGAAACTCTCTGAGGTTGGGCTCTTAAAGTACATGTTGTTGTCAGGAGCTTTAGCTTCCTTTGTTGTGTGACCATCAAATCTGGGTGTGCAAATATGTGACCTGAAGGACATTGTTTCTAATTTTCCAATGAAAATGAGGCAGCAGTGCTGAATACTCTTTTTGTAGTTAAACTATGGCCACTGGGGTGTAAGTGTCTCCCCGGGTGACTGTGAAGCCATTTGGTCATGCTCCAATTTTCGTGGTGTTACTCCTTGGTGCACTGGGAGTTTGGTATTTGCTTCATGAAATACAAGGAGTTCAACTGGGACACAGTGCTGGAGGGAGTTCTGTCACGTGTGGAGGGACACAGTCTGCATGAGAAAGCACCAACCAGGATTCTGTCCCACATAGGTTGCCCCTTTGTCCATAGCAACCTGATTCTGAACATTGCCCAGAAACCTATCCATATAACAAGATGCCATTACATATAAGGGTCTGCTGGCTGTACCCTGTCAGTCACAAGGCAATTGGAAGCCAATGGCAGATCCACATGCCCCAACACACAAGTTTTATCACACACCTTCACACCACTGCTCTAGGCCCACTAATGAACAGGCTCCAACATACTAGCATCACTGTTCTACACAATTTTCATGAAACCCAGTCAGTCAAGGCACTGTGAGATACACTCATGATCAGCAACAGGACATCCAAAAGTTTTTCCAGTGCCACCTGGTCATGGGAATTTCAAAGTTTCATGGTATTTATCAAGCCATTTTTGAGGATAAAGTTGGAGGCTCCGTGGGTTTCAATTCATTCAGGAACCATTAAAGTTGAAGAAGCTCATTTCAATGAAAGATCGTGAGAACACTCACAGGCAAGTCTTCCAAAGAGTGGCCAAAGGGTCACATGAAGTCAGGCCCATTGAGGTCTACAATGTGAGGTCCATGTGTGTTTTGACTCTCAACTGTGGCTTTAAAGAATTTCAGAATAAAATCATGTGATATCCAGGCTGAGATTCCCAGTGCTCTGGGCTAAGCCACCCTGCACCTAGATCTCCCTGCACCACAATTAATACCTGAGATCTAGGTTGCATGGCCTAGTAAAATCCAAACACAATTCATGACAATACTTCTCTGATGTCACTTCCAGAATTCAGTCTCTAAGGAGAATCATACCAGAGTTCAAGCCCAGGTGGACCCAGTCATCTGTTCCAAGCGCCAAACAAATTACCACAATTCAAAACAAAATGCTCCCACATGCCCCTTATCTTCTTCAATTTGAGGCCAAATGACTGTGGGGTTTAGATTCTTTATGTAAATTGGATTCATGTGAAAACCCAAGCACCTATGGGCTAAACTCTGCAGGGCTTTAAAGAACTCATTTGACCCAAAGGATCCCTATTTTCACTTGATGGATGTCAGGGCCATTAGAGAGGAAGGTGAGAGTCTTCATCCACAATAACTGCTCTTTTGGCCATTTTGGTTTTGGATGCACCCATGGGATCTTTCTTTAGATCCATCAGGTGCTGAGAATCTAAGCCACAGCCTCAAACAGGGCCAAGAGGCTGATTCAGACACATCTCTTTCCAAATCAATTAAGCAAAGAGCAAAACACACACAGACATTATAAAGTGGCAATATATATGCCAATTGAAATTCATGATGAAATCTATATCGTCCACAGATCCAAAAATATTAATTTTACTGAACATGGATTTATGAATAATGTTGTTCAACTAGAAAGGTTACCCTTAGGCTGAATTGTATGATCCAATAGCGTTTAGGAGGAGTGATCTCTTGTCATAATTTGTATCTGCCATGTCAGCCACCTCACAAGAATGTATATGTGATACCAGGTAGGATTCAATATGTTTATATAAAAATACATGTGATGAATAGGCTACAGAGAAAAGGATACAGGAATTCACATATTTATTAACTTTAAAAACACAAGGAGAACTATTTCAATTAAAAATTAACTAGATTTATAACACCTACCCTACATAATGCAAAAGGCAAGTCCAACTATACACCATGCCTCTTCTGAACTGCTTGTATTTCTATTGTGTTTGTATGCACTGTGGGTTTCAAGAACCATTAAATGTTGAGGAAGCTTATTTCAATGAAACTCTGGAGAACTCTCATAGGCAAGGCTTCCCAAAGAGTGGCCAAAAGGTTAGATATAGCCAGGCCCATTGAGGTCTACAATGTGAGGTCCATGTGTGTTTTGACTCTCAACTATGGCTACCAAGTCTTTAAGAATAAAATCATGGGATATCTTTGCTGAAATTCCCAGTGCTCTGTGGAAAGCCACCCTCGGCCTTGATCTTAGTTTCCAAGGGCGACTCTCATGCTTGACCTCTTAAAATATCACCACAATTCATGGCAATACTTCTTTGAGTTCAGTTCCAGAAGTCAGTCTCTAAGGGGAATCACACAAGAATTCAAGCCCAGGTGGACCCAGTCATCTCTTCCAACCGTCACACAAATGACCACAATTAATACCAAAACACTCTCACATGGCCCTCCTCTTCTTCTATAAAGGCACTCATCATAACATCTGGCTGGAGGTTTCCATGAGGGGCACAGCCCAAGACAGTGTCCCAAATAAGCTCCCTTGCCACTCATTTGCCTAAATTCAGGGTGGCTTGGACACCCTTCTGTGCACCAGGAGTGATCTGAAAGGGTATAACAAATTGAAATTAAAGTGTAAAAAGTGAAGTGTAAAAGACCGGGTTTGTAAAGTTCTAAGCTGCAAGGCCTGAGTTAAAATGTAAAGGACCAGGTATTGTTAAGTTCCTATGCTACATGCAAAACCTGAAATTCCTGTAGCTTGTAGTACAATTCTAGACTGCCCAGTAAATATTCCCCCTTGACCGCCTGGTTGTTTAATAACCTAGGACCCTGTGTGGCCTGGCACATAGGCATCGCAAGGCCTAAACCAATCTGTTTGCATGTGTACCTCGCTTTAGAACTCACCTATCACTCCCGCCTGACCTGTTCCTGCCAATGAATGAACTAATCATGTTTAGGAATTGTTGTTTGATTTTTCTGCGGTGTATGTTGATTTCTTAAAGGAGACTGTGATATATGTAAAGTCCCGCCCTCCCAAAAAGTGTACTTAAGCACTGCTCAACCCCTGCTTGGGCTCTGGGCTGCTCTCCCTTCTTAAGTGAGCACGTAGCCCCAGCATGCTGGATTGGATCCTCAATGAACGCCTTTTTCTGTTGCATGAGCCGCGTTCTCTTGGTGGTCTCTTCCTCCGACGTTCACCGGACCCTTACATTTGGTGCGTTGGCCGGGAATCACGCAGCATAGGACAAGGACAAGCCAACAGACCCCTCTGGAGGTAAGTAAGGTGCTTCTTTTCATTTTTCCTTGTGATCACTCAGAGCTTTTTGTTCAGGTTCCATTTTTCCGTTTTTGGTTTGGGTTGGCAGAGTGGCTTCCAGCGGAGAACGTAAGTTCCCCCTGTCAGTGGTGGACAAACGTGTCCTAAAGCCACAGGCCATGTCCTTGCAAGGGATGCCTTGGAGGACTCGGGGAGTGACGGATTTGCTCTCATTAGGTGAGGAGGGACGAATGAGCCCACATTAGGTGACTCTGCTGGCAACCCATCATATCTTGCTGACTACTTTTTTCTCTCAGGTTGAATTCATTGTCTGTCTTTGTGGTCTAACCCATCAGGTTTTGCCAGTTACTAGGTTCTAATCTTTACTTCTGAACTCGTGTTAAATGTTAACTGTGTGTACATGTTTGTGTCACGTTTGTATTGTCCTTGTCTCTGTTTGAGAAACTCTCATTATGGGACAAAGCCATTCCATGCCTCTGTCCTTGAAGCCATTCCTGGTCCCTGCCTCCAATCCGACCCCTTCACCCAGGATCCTATCACTCAAACCTTCTACTCCTCCCCCTCTTCCCTCCATTCTCTCTGAGTCACAAGATTGTAGATCTTGGGGTTGTGAACAAACGGGAGCTGCATGATGGTCTTTGTGTGTCATTTTATCTGTGTTTCTGTTAAATGTGATGGCATTGTTTGGTCCGATGCAGAGTCCCGAGTTCCAACCTGCATTACATATGTGGAAGTTACTTTAGCTAAATTTTAAACTAATGCTTCTCCTGTGAGGGACCAAAAGTCAATAGAACCGCCACTTTTTCTGTTCTCACCTTTTCACCTCTCTTAGCTGTGCTTTAAAGAACTTTGATAAACTTTACTCCCCTTTGTTAAGCAAGATTACGGAAGCAGTGATTTCTTTTCTTCCCGTAGTTGGATTGAGCATGCCCACTGCAGAGGGAAATGTCTGGGGTCTAAGAACTTTGATATCTCGCTTAAACTTTTCTCAAAACCCTGTCCTCATTATTAAATTGGCATTATTTGGCTTTGGGATGGTAACCAAGCCTTCAGTCATTAATTTTGACACCCCAGAGGGGACTTTAAATAAACCCCACTCTGCCCTCTTGGGGAAGCCTAGCACTCAAAACAACTGAAGCAGAGAATGAAATTTTTGGGAGCTGACTACTGCAAAGTTGGGAGACATAGAATATGCCTGGTGCCTGGGGTCAAAGCAAACCAGAGGAACTAATCCTGTAAGTAAATGGTGAGGCTAAGGGACTCCCAGCAGCTGCCAGATCCATTTTGCTGTGGGGAACTCCCTTATTCCTTACGTCACTTTAAGGATTTCTCCACCTCTGTTTACTTAACAAAAGGGACAATGAATGCATTAATATGTTGATATTATAGATTGTTTCTTGGGGATGATCTAGGGTGAATGTGTATCTAGAAATGATTTTTTTATTTTAACCATCTGGTATCTAAATGGGTTTCTAAAGCATTGCACTATCTTACAGTTAAAAGTTGGGTTTAAACAATTGTTTAGTTTGATTTCAGGTAGTTCATGCTAGGAAACTTAAATACTTAGGGTAAAAAAAAAAAAAATAAAGAGTTTTAATTTTGAACTAGACAGCCTGAAAAAATTTCACTAGATATATCAGTGCATTAACTTGGGAAGAGATAATAAATTATGATATGGTATCTATTCCCATCAGTGTGTAAGATTTTAAAAAATGGTACTAAATTAAAACGTTGGTCTGGCTTATTGAAATGACATTAATTAGCAACAGTCTTGGAAACTTTTAAAGCTTAATTTTGGATACACATGGTAGCATGTGGTTCTTTTTAAAAATTTTTCAGCCAATTTAATTTAACTTAATACTATTAGAAACTTCATAACAAAGAAAGGGGCTTAATGATCCTATAGAAACTTCTTCTGATGGTGGCATTAATATTATCAAAAAATGATCCTATTTTCAGTTTTGTGTGAGCAAGTTTTTCTAGTGTAGAAAAATCTAAAGAAATAAAATTTTGAGAATTACATCTTAAACTTGCATCAAAATTTTCAACATCCAAACCTGGAAATTATGACTTATAGATAAATGCCTTAGGCGTGAGGTTTCTTCTCAGAATTCCAGTCTTTCCAGTTTTCCAGACCTCAGCCAGGACTTACTTTGATATGCAAATAAAAGAATCCTGCAGCACTCAGCAGGAGACAGATAAAAAGAGTAAATGTGTCTTTTTACCTGAACTCAAACTAGACCTAACCAAAAAAGTATATAATATGGTATTTACTAATTACTGGCCAGTCATCATTTTTAGGACTCTTGCTTTTCTTAGATTCTGTAATTTTTTTTTTTTTTTTTTGAGCTTATGATCTTGATTCTGCTGATGGGTTAATGTTTTCTGATCAGTTCTATTTTTGATCGACTCTGGAGTTTTCAGCATTGCAATGGAGATTTCACCTGAAAAAAGCTACAAGGCCTTTACTATTGTGTTATGTGTTACATTTGTGTTACGTGTTGTATGTTGGTATGTCTGTATGTGTGTATGTCCATATATCATGCAGGGATATGACAATTGACAGATGAGGAGTGCTCATGAAAAATTTAAAAATGTATCCAAATGTCTTTGATTCACGTGATTCATATGTTTTAATTCAAATTGGGTAAACAGATAAAAATAAAGATGTCTTTAAAATTAGGCCAATAAGTTTTCTAGGTTTTCAAAAAGGCCCTAATAAAATGTAGATGTCTATAAAATAATCTGCTTAAATTCAGAAATTGAAAAGCATTGTATTGAAATGTGAACAGAAAGAGGTTAGTAGATGGAAAAGAGAAAGTAAAAGGTTCTAGATATAGATATAATAGAGGAAAAACGTGTTTCTGGATAAGAGAGTCTATATGATTAAGTAATTAAAAGGGTTTAAGTAAATAATAAAAAAGGTGTGTGTAACTTGGTTATATGTGTAAGTTTTGAGCAAGTAATCTTAAAAAATTAAACAGCTGGTAAAACAAGTACTGTTTTTATAAAATTGTGCCATGTTATTTCTTTAAAATCTAAACTTGTTTAATACAAAAACATCAATGTAATTGTGGTGTTAATGTGTTCATATGTTCCAGGTATACAAGTCTGTAAGGTAGAAGCTTGCAAAGACCATTGTATCAAGCTGGTGTTCTAAGGTTGTATGGTAATTCTAGGCTTAAAAGAAAAACATGTTGGAGTGTTGGAGATTTATGTATATCATTTGTGTTCTATAATTGGACTTGTTATCAATAAGATATGTACAGTTCCATGTTACTTTTTACACTGAGATACAATCTAAAAGTATTTTTAACTTAATGAGAGCCAAATCTGTGAAGGTTTTATTGTAAACTCAAAGGTAATGCCCATTCATTTCCATGTGAAAACTGTTTTCTTCAGGCTTCACAAAGGGGTGGCCTGAGACAAAGACTTTCCTGATATTCAGGGCAACATAACAATAGGTAATCAAAAGGCCCAAAGCAGGGTTTCTCCACTGAGACTTTACTGGCTACACTGATATCTGAGTTTTCTGAGATGCTTGCCATTCCCTTCAGCTACCAGTACATGGCCATGTCACAGAGCTTGGAAGTGGTACATATATTTGACACAAAATCATGAGCCTATTCTGGAGAGTGGCCAGAATTCAGGAAGAAAACAGGAACGTAGGAAGATAGTTGGTGTTGCCCATTGATAAGGCAAGCCACACTCCATTAATAAATTGTGCCGGATGAATGCTGGGAAGTTTTCTCCTTAAGAGGATACACCCATTGAGGCATTATCTTTTCTAATGTCTACAACCACGAAAACAGTGGGATACACAGACCTAAGAACACTCGCCTTGTCAAAGGACTAACTAGAAACAGTCCACTCCAAACCAAACACACCCCCTTTCCTAACTATTCTCAGAACAAAAGAAAAAACCACAAACCCACACCCACAACCACAAAGGCACCTCCTTCCCCCAAGTGGGTCTGGAACTATCCAGAGTGTCCTCTGACTGGAGGGCCATACTATGTTCCCCAGAAATGGTCTGTCCTGTCTCAGATCTGGACTCCTTGGTCAACTCTGTGAAGTTGTCAGGAGCCAGCAGTGAGCCTCTACCTGTTTTCTCCGGAAGGGCCCCTCTTCAGAATTTTTCTGGAATTTGGCCATTCTCACATAAGTAGGTACCACAAAAGACTGACTCTGTCCTTGGAAAATCCAAACAAGTGAGAACACTGGAACTGGTGCTGGGACTGGGCCTGGGTGCCTAGATTCCTGGAACCCAAATTTGGAGAGTTCCATCAACAAGGATGTGAGGTGAGGTCACTTCCTTTAGTAACTGAATGAGGTCACTGCCTTGGCAACCAATTTGTCCTAACATTTGCTTCCTAAGGTCTCATAACATGGAGGATGTCCCTACTTCCTGTGACACTTTCACAAGTTAGAATGGTAAAGAAACAATAGTCACCTGGGAACAGCTCTCCACACAGGCCTCTCCTCTACATTAAGAAGAGAGAATCTGATTCAGACACAACCCTTCATCCTGACCAGGCTGTTTGCCATGGAAGATGCCTTTTGCTCTCTCAGATCCTTCATAGCTGCCTACATCTTCTCCAGGGTTCATTTCTGCATGGAACTTTGAAGTTTTCAGCAGGTGGAAGATCCCCTGCATTCCTGTATTGTAAGACCAAATCTGTCCCTGCTTTTCTGAATACTTAGATTGAGGGAACAGTGTATGGTTAGGGTTAACAATATGTTCAATTAAAACCAAAATACTCCCACATGGCCCTCATATTCTTCCATGTAGACATTCATCATAACCTCTGGCTGGAGGTTTCCATAAGGGGCGCAGCCCAAGACAGTGTCCAAAATAAGTTCCCTTGCCCCTCATTTTCCTAAAGTCAGGGTTTCCTGGACACCCTTCCTGTAAACCAGGATTGGTCAAATAGGCCTGCCAGTAATACTGCTCTGTTTCTTCATTTTGAAGCCTACTGACTGTGAGGTATAGATTCTTTATGTGATTTGGAGTCATGTGAGAACCCAAGCACTGCTGCAGGGCTTTGAAGAACTCATTTGTCTCAAAGGATCCCTATACTTACTTGATGGAGGTCAGGAACCTAACAGAGGAAGCAAGAGACTTCATCCACAATGACTGATCTTTTTGCCATTTTGGTTTTGGATGCACACATGGGATCTTTCTTTAGATCCATCAGGTGCTGAAAATCAAAGCCACAGCCTCTCTCAGAGCCGAAAGGATGATTCAGACACATCCCTTTCCAAAGCAATTAAGCAAAGAGCCACAGGTGATGCTCATTCATTTCCAATTGAAAGCACTTTTCTTCAGGCTTCACAAACTGGTGGCCTGAGGAAAAGACCTTCCTGACATTCAGGTCAACAGAACAGTAGGTAAGCAAAAGGCACAAAGCAGGGTTTCTCTACTGAGACTTTACTGGTCACACTGATATCCGAGTTTTCAGAGATGCTCCCAATTCCCTTCATCTATCCAGTACATGGCCATGTCACAGAACTCGACGGAGGTCCATATCTTGGACAAAAAAACATGAGCCTATTCTGGAGAGTGGCCAGAATTCAGGAAGAAAACAGGAACTAAGGAAAGAAGTAGGTGTTGTCCATATAAGGCAAGCCACAGTCCATTCATAAATTGGGAAGGATGTGTGCTGAGATGCTTTCTACTAGACAGGACACGTCCATTGATGCATTCACTTTTCTAATATCTACAACCATGGAAAAAGTGGGATACACAAACATAGAAACACTCGCCAAGTCAAATGACTTACTAAAAACAGTCCACTCCAAACCAAACATACTGCCTTTCCTACCTATTCTCAGAACATGATAAAAAAAACACAAATTCACACCCACACCCACAAAGGCACCTCCTTCCCCCAAGTAGGTCTGTGACTATCCAGAGTGTCCTCAGACTGATGGGCCTTACTCTGCTCCCTCGAAATGGACTGTCCTGTCTCAGATCAGGTCTCCTTTACCAACTCTGTAAAGTTTTCAGCATCAATCAGTGAGTCACTACCTGCTTTCTCAGGAAAGGCCCCTCTTCAGAGCTTTCCTGGCATTTAGCCATCCACACATCAGTATGTACCAAAAAGACTGACTCTGTCCTTGGTAAATCCAAACAAGTGAACCCACTGGGACTGGGACTGGGACTGGCTCTGAGTGCCTGGCTTCCTGGATCCCAAGTTCAGAGAGTTCCATCACCAAGGAAGTGAGGTAGGTCACTTCCTTCAGGAACTGAATGAGGTCACTACCTTGGTAACCACTTTATCCTAACATTTGCTTCCAAGGGTCCCACGAAAGAGAGGCTTCCCCTACTTCCTGTGTCACATTCACAAGATAGAATGGTATATCAACCATAGGCACATGTTAACAGCTCTCCACACAGATCTGGTTTGGTCCATCTTCTCTACTTTAAGAAAAGAGAGGCTTATTCAGACACATCGCTTCATCCTGACCAGGTATTTTACCAAGGAAGATTACTGTTGCTCTCTCAGGTCCTTCATAGCTGCCTACATCTTCTTCAGGGTTTATTTCTGCATGGAACTTGAGGTTCTCAACAGGTGGAAGATCCCCTACCTACCTGTATTATAACACCAACTCTGTCCCTGGTCTTTGTAAAGTTAAATTGAGGGAACAGTGCATGGTTAGGGTTAATAACATGTTCAATTTGGGTTAGGAATCATTCTGCGAGATGAATAATGGTATTGGGGACCTCCGATATTTACAAGCATATATAGGTGTAATATAATTATGAATACAGAAATCTAGGAAAGATTTGAAACCCAGATGAACACTGGGCCCTTGATTGGGATACTTAGCTTTGAATTATTTCTGCAAAGTTGTCTCAAATAAATCGTTATACAATGGCATAGGACCTTGTACCTTGGATGACCGAATGAGGAAGAGATCCTCCAGACAAAAAGGGATAGTTCCAAAAGTTATTTAGATATAGGGTTTTGGTTAGAGAGTGAATGCAAATGTCAGCATATGTGAAGAGTCAGTCACAGTGATGAACTGGGGAAAATGTGTAGGAAAGCAGATATCAATAGAGACATTAGGAAATCAGGGAAAGTACAAAGTGAGTAATAGGATAAGACGTTTTTAACAGGGTTGAGTTTGAATATATAATCTTAGGAAGAAACAAATATGTAGTCACCAATAGGAATGATATTGGAGATCATTAGTTAATCAGGACATGGATGTTGTTAGTAATACATGCTCACATTAAATTTAGGCTTTGGTACAATCATAAGGGTGTCCGTTGCATTTTTTGTCAGGAATATTACTGTGATGAAATGTAAATGTATATCAGGTGACTACAGTATTTCTTCAAACATTTCTGAAAGCAACATTTTAAGACTTATAAATTAGTATTGGGGACACAAGTACGTGTACCCTGTGCCTATGATTATAAAGATGATGCCTTAATAGACCATACTGTAAATAAATAATATAACTTGATCAAACTTTAAATAATGGATTGAATTGATATCTGAAAATATATAGGAAATCTTATATTGATATACATAAGTTCATTCTAACCAGTTATACATCTAATGGTAATTTTAGCATTATGGTTTATGATGAAGAGTGTGGGAGTTTTGCTTCAAAAATGATTATGGAAATCGAAAATAATGTGTTTGGAAATAATCTCATGAAAAGTACAGTCAAGAAACATGGAGGAATACATATATTCTGAAGCAGGAAGTAATTGCAAGTGAACCAAATGCGTACAGATTTGTTAACTTGTGGATGAAAAGTATTATCTTATAATGTCCATAAACTGAAGAAATAATAATGTACCAGTGTTGAATAAAAATGAACTTCAAAATACACATCATGTCCCATAGGATTTTACTTGCATTGATGTTAAACTGGGTCAGTTACTGTACAAATATTAGGATTTGTAAGCACCTTTCACCGAAGTTAGTTTTCAGTACTGGGAAATAAATATGTATTTCATGTGGATGAATATTTCTGAGAATAATTTTGTGAAAATTTGATTATAAATCCACATATAGGAACATGAGTTAAATTAGTGAGTGTAAAATAAGACACATATATTTCATATTTTGAATAATCTGGAGAAAAAAAAAAAATATATATATATATATATATATATATATATATATATATATATATATATATATATATATAAAGATACAAACACAGACATTAAAATGTAGTAATATGTATGCCAATCAAAATTCATCATGAAATATATATCATCCTCATGTCCAAAAATATTCTTTTTACTGAGCATGGATTTATGTATAATGCTGTTCATCTAGGAAATTCACCCATATGTTGAATTTTCAGTTCCATCAGTATTTAGGGGGAGTGATCTCTTCTCACAATTTGTATCTTCCTAAAACAGCAAGCTCACAAGAATGTACGTGTGATACCAGGTAGGATACTAAATATGCATAATAAATTTCATGAGATGAATAGGGTACAGAGAAAGGGAGACAGAAATGTACATATGTGTTAACCTTAAAAACTCATGGAGAAGTATTACAATAAAAAGTTGACTAGATTTATAACACATTCACTTGATAAAGCAGAAGGCAAGTCCTAGTATACACCATGCCTCCTATGAACGGCCTGTATTTCTATTCTGTTAGGTTTCTTTTTCTACATCATATTAAGATTAGTAGTCAGAGTCTAGTAGGGTATGGGTTAGTGACAGGGATTCAGTATTTCTAATGGAAAATAGGAAAATGAATCTAATGTGTATGCAAATATTTGCTAGACAAAAATCTTCCCACTGTCCTCCAAAACAATGCCTTGATATTTCCTTCGCCACAAGTAATACACAATTAGTGGAGAAGAGTTTGAAAGTCTGTGAATATATATCTGGAAAAGAAAATGCTCAGGAGTTCACAACCTTGGAGGTGGTAGTGGAATTTCCAAAAGTAAGGTACAGGGTAAACACTCCACAAACATGGAACTCTGGTGGCCTAATGAGTTGTTGAGAAACTGCCTCTGAGTTTGGGCCCTTGAAAAATTTGTTGTTGTCAGGAGCTTTAGCTTCCTTTGTATTGAGACCATCAAACCTAGGTCGGCATCTATGTGACCTGGATGACATGGTTCCTTATATGCTATTGAACATGAGGCAGAAGTTCTGAATTTTCCCTTTGTTAGTAAACTGAGGACACTGGGGTCTAAGTGTCTAACCATGTGATCTGTGAAGCCATTTGGTCATACTCCACATTTCGTGGTGTTTCTTACTGCTGCACTGGGAGTTTGGTATTGGCTTCACGTAATACAAGGAGAAAAACTGGGACACAGTGCTAGAGGGAGTACTCTCACGTGTAGTGGATGAGGGTCTGCAGGAGAATGCACCAACCAGGCTTCTATCCCAAAAAGCTTGCACCCATGTCCATAGCAACCTGATTCTGAACATTGCCCTGAAACCTCTCCATATAACAAGGTCCCTTTACTTGTAAGGTTCTGCTGGCTGCACCATGTCATTGACAAGTCATTCGGAAACCAATGGCAGAACCACGTGTCCCCACGACAGATGTTTTATCATACACCTGCCCACCACTGCTCTGGGCCCACTAGTCAGCAGGCTCCAACTTTCTGGCATCTCTGTTCTCACCATTTTCATGAAACCCAGTCAATCAATGCAATGTCTGGTACACTCGTGATCAGCAACAGATATCCAAAGGTTCTCCAGTGCCACCTGTTCATGGGAATTTAAAATATTCATGGTATTTATATAGCCAATTTTCAAGGATGAAGTTGGAGGCACTGTGGCTTTCAATTTATTCAGGAACCATGAAATGGTGAGGAAGATTATTTCAATTAAAGCTCAGGAGAACTCTCAGAGGCAAGGCTTCCCAAAGAGTGGCCAAAAGGTCACATTAAGCCAGGCCCATTGAGGTCTACAATTGAGGTCCATGTGTGTTTTGACTCTCAACAATGGCTGCCACGTCTTTCTGAATAAAGTCATGTGATATCCTGGCTGAGATTCCCAGTGCTCTTTGGAAAGCTATCCTGGGCCTAGATCACAGTCTCCAAGGGCAACTCTCATGTGTGGCCTCCTAAAATCCCAACACAATTCATGTCAATACTTCTCTGAGTTCATTTCCAGAACTCAGTCTCTAAGGGGAATCACTCCAGAGTTCAAGCCCATGTGGACCCAGTCATCTCTTCCAACTACCACACAAATGACCACAATTAAACCAAAACACTCCCACATGGCCCTCATCTTCTTCAATATAAACTCTCATCATAACCTCTTGCTGGAGGTTTCCATGAGGGGCGCAGCCTAAGGAAGTGTCCAAAATAAGCTCATTTGCCCCTTATTTGCCTAAATTCAGGGTGGCCTGGAAACCCTTCCTGTGAATCAGGTGTGATCAAATAGCCCTGCCATTAATACTGCTCTACTTCTCCAATTTGAGGCCTACTCTCTGTGGGGCATAGATTCTTTATGTGAATTGGGGTCATGAGAAAACCCAAGCACCTATGGGCTACCCTCTGCAGGGCTTTGAAGAACCCATTTCAGTGATTCTAGGAGTTGGACCAAAAGTTCTTTAGATATAGGGGTTTTGTTAGAGACTGAATGTAAATGTCAGCATATTTCAAGAGTCAGTCACAGTGATGAACTGGGGAAAATGTGTAGGAAATCAGATATCAATAGAGACATTAGGAAATCAGGCAAAGTACAAAGTGAGTGATAGGATGAGACATTTTTAACAGGGTTCAGTTTCAATATTTAATCTTAGGAAGAAACAAATATGTACTCACCAATAGGAATGATATTTGAGATCATTAGTTAATCAGGACATGGATGTTGTTAGTAATACATGCTCACTTTCAATATAGGCTTTGGTACAATCATAAGTGTGTCCATTGCATTTTGTGTCAGGAATATTACTGTGATGAAATGTATATGTATATCAGGTGGCTAGAGTATTTCTTCCAATATTCTTAAAGCAATATTTTAAAGACTTATAAATTAGTATTTGGGATACAAATAGGTATACCATCGGTCTATGAATATAGAGATGATGCCTTAATAGACCATACTGTGAATAAATAATATAACTGGTTCAAACTTTAAATAATGGATTGAATTGACATCTGAAAATATATAGGAAATCTTATATTGATATACATAAATTCATTCTAACCAGTTATACATCTAATGGTAATATTAGCATTATGGTTTATCATGAAGAGTGTCTGAGTTTTGCTTCAAAAATGATTATGGAAATCAAAAATAATGTGTTTGGAATGAATCTCATGAAAAGAACAGTCAAGAAACATGGAGGAATACATGTGTTCTGAAGTCGGAAGTGATTGAAAGTGAACTAAATGCCTATAAATTTGTGAAATTGTGGATGAAAGAATATATCCTATTATGTCCATAAACTGCAGAAATAGTAATGTATCAGTGTTGAATAAAAATGAACTTCAAAATACACATCATGGTCCCATAGGTGTCTACTTGCATTGATGTGAAACTGGGTCAGTCACTGTGGAAATATTACGATTTGTATGCACCATTCACTGAATTTAGTTTTCAGTACTAGGAAATAAATATGTATTTAAGGTGGATGAATATTTCTAAGAATTATTTTGTGAAAATTTGATTATAAATCCACATACCCACACATGAGTAAATTTAGAAAGTGTATAATAAGACACATATATTTCATATTTTGGAAAATCTAAAGAGTAGATATCTATATCTATATAGATAGATAGATAGATAGATAGATAGATAGATACTCACATACACAGACATTAAAATGTAGCAATATATATGCCATTCGAAAATCATAATAAAATAGATATCATCCACGTATCCAAAAATATTCATTTTACTGAACATTTATTTATGCATAATATTGTTCATCTAGGAAATTCACCCATAGGTTGAATTTCCAGTTCCATCAGTATTTATAGGGAGTGATCTCTTCTCACAATTTGTATCTTCCAAAATAAGCAAGCTCACAAGAATGTACATGTGATACCAGGTAGAATTCTAAAAATGCATTAAAACATACATGTGATGAATAGGCTACAGAGAAAGGGAGACAGAAATTTACATATGTGTTAATTTTAAAAACTCATGGAGAAGTATTACAATGAAAAGTTGACTATATTTATAACACATACCGTTGATAAAGCCTAAGGCAAGTCCAAGTATACACCATGCCTCCTATGAAAGGCCTGTATTTCTATTCTGTTAAGTTTCTTTTTCTCCATCATATTTGGATTAGTAGTCAGAGTCTAGTAGGGTATGGGTTAGTGTCAGGGATATAGTATTTCAAATGGAAAATATGAAAATGAATCTAATGTGTATGCAAATATGTGCTACACAAAAATCTTCCCACTCTCCTCCAGAACAATGCTTTGACATTACCTTCGCCCCAAATAAGACACAATTAGTGGAGAAAAGTTAGAAAATCTGTGAATACATATGTGGAAAGAAAAATGCTCAGGAGTTCACAAACTTGTAGGAGGTAGAACGGGTTACAAAAAGGGAGAGGGTAAACACTCCACAAACATGGAGCTCTGCTGGCCCAATGACTTTTTGAGAAACTGCCTCTGAGGTCGGGCAGTTAAAATATATATTGTTGTCAGGAGTTTTACCTTCCTTTGTAGTGAGACCATCAATTCTGGGTCTCCATCTATGTGACCTGGATGACATGGTTTTTTGTTTTCTAGTGAACATGAGGCAGCAGTGCTGAATTCTCTCTTTGTAGGTAAACTTTGGCCACTGGGGTCTAAGTATCTAACTGTGTTGTCTGTAGAGCCATTTGGTCATTATCCACTTTCGTGGTGTTTTTTACTGCTGCACTGTGAGTTTGGTATTGGCTTCACGAAATACAAGGAGTTCTACTGGGACACAGTTCTGGAGGATGTACTCTCACGTGTGGTGGGTTAGTAAAATGCACCAGTGAGGCTTCAATCCCACATAGCTTTTCAACTTGACAATAGCAACCTGATTCTGACCTTTGGCAGGAATCCTCTCCATATAACAAGATGCCCTTACATAGAAGGGTCTGCTGGCTGTACCATGTCAGTCACAAGTCTTTCTAAGCCAATGGCAGATCCACGTGGCGCCACCACAAATGTTTTTTTCACACACCTACACTCCTCTGCTCTAGGCCCACTAGTCTGCAGGCTCCAACTTTCTGGCATCTATGTTCTACACTTTTTTCATGAAACCCAGTCAATCAAGGCACTGTCTGGTACAATCATGATCAGGAACAGGACATTCAGAGGTTCTCCAGTGCAACCTGGTCATAGTAATTTCAAAAAATTCATGGTATTTATCTAGATATTTTTCAATAATGAAGTTGGAGGCACTGTGGGATTTAATTTATACAGGAACCATTAAAAGGTGAGGAATCTCATTTCAATGAAAGCTCTGGAGAACTTTCACAGGCAAGACTTCCCAAAGAGTGGGCAAAAGGTCACATGAAGCCAGGCCCATTGAGGTCTACAATGTGAATTCCATGTGTGTTTTGACTCTCAACTATGGCTGACAATCTTTCAAAATAAAATCTTGTGATATCCTGGCTGAGATTCCCAGTGCTCTGTGGAAAGTCACCCTGGGCCTAGATCTCAGTTTCCAATGGCGAATCTCATGCGTGGCCTCCAAAAATCCCAACACAATTCATGGCAATACTTCTCTGAGTTCAGTTCCACAACTCAGTCTCTAAGGGGAATCACAACAGAGTTCAAGCCCAGGTAGACCCAGGCATCTCTTCCAATTGCCACACAAATGATGACAATTAAAACCAAAACACTCCCACAGGGCCCTCTTCTTCTTTTATATAGACACTAATCATAAACTCTAGCTGGAGGTTTCCATGAGGGGCACAGCCCAAGACAGTGTCAAAAATAATCTCCCTTGCCCCTCATTTGCCTAAAGTCAGGGTGGCCTGGACAACATTCCTGTGAAACAGAAGTGATCTTATAGGACTGCTGTTAATACTGCTCCACTTCTCAAATTTGAGGCCTACTGACTGTGGGGTATAGATTCTTTGTGTGAATTGGAGTCATGAGAAAACGCAAGCACCTATTGTCCAGCCTCTGCAGGGCTTTGAAGAACTCATTTGACACAAACGATCCCTATTCTCACTTGATGGAGGTCAGAAATATTACAGAGGAAGGCGAGAGGCTTCATCCAAGATGACTGATCTTTTTTCCATTTTGGTTTTGAATGTCCACATGGGATCTTTCTCTAGACCCATCAGGTGCTGAAAATCTAAACCACAGGCTCACACAGGGCCAAGAGGCTGATTCAGACAAATCTTTTTCCAAAGCAATAAAGTAAAAAGTCACAGGTGATTCCCATTCATTTCCATTTGAAAACTCTTTTCTTCAGGCTTCACTAAGGTTTGGCCTGAGGCAAAGACCTTTCTGACATTCAGAGCAACAGAACAATAGGTAATCAAAAGCCCCCAAGCAGGGTTTCTCCTAGGAGACTTTCCTGGTTACTCTGATATGTGAGTTTTCTGAGATGCTCGCCATTCTCTTCAGCTATCTAGTACATGGCAATGTCACAGAGCTTGGAGGTGGTACGTATCTTGTACAAAAATACATGATACTAATCTTGAGAGTGGCCAGAATTCAGGAAAAAAAGGAGAACTTAGGTAGAGAGCAGGTGTTGCCCATGGATGAGGCAAGCCTCAGTCCATTCATTAATTGGGAAGGATGCACACTGGGAAGTTTTCTACTAGACAGGACACACCCAATGAGCTATTTTCTTTTCTAATATCTACAAAGAAAAACACAATGGGATACACAGACACAGAAACAGTCTCCTTGTCAAATGACTTACTAGAAACAGTCCACTCCAAACCAAACAAACCTCCTTTTTTACCTATTCTCAGATCATGTGAAAAAACCACAAACACAAACCAACACCCACTAATGCACCTCCTTCTTCCAAGTAGGTCTGTGACTATCTGGAATGTCCTCTGACTGGTAGGACATACAATGTTCCCCAGAAATGGCCTTTCTGTCTCAGATCTGATCTCCTTGGTCAAATCTGTGAAGTTGTAAGGACGCAGTGGTGAGCCAATTCCTATCCTCTCTGGAAAGACGCCTCTTCAGAGCTTTCTTGGTATTTGGCAACCCTTACATCAGTAGGTACCAAGAAAGACTGACTCTGTTCCTGGAAAATCCAAAGAAATGAGCCCACTGCGACTGGGACTGGGACTGGCTCAGGGTGCCTTGCTTCCTGGATCACAAAATTCAGAGAGCTCCATCACCAAGGAAGTGAGGTGAGGTCACTACCTTCAGAAAATGAATGAGGTCACTGTCTTGGCCACCACTTTGTCCTAACAGTTTCTTCCTATTGTCTCCTGACATGGAGGCTGCCCTACTTCCTGTGATACTTTCTCATGTTAGAATGGTATAGAAACCATAGTCACCTGGGAACAGCTCTCCACACAGGCCTGGTTTGGTCCATCTTCCCTACATAAAGAATAGAGAGGCTGACTCAGACACATCTTTTCATCCTGACCATGTTTTTTGCCATGGAATATGACTTTTGTTCTCTCAGGTCCTTCATAGCTGCCTGCATCTTCTCCAGGGATCATTTCTGCATGGATTTTGAGGTACTCAGCAGTTGGAAGATCTCCTAACTTCCTGTATTGTAATACCAACTTTGTCCCTGCTCTTCTGTAAAGTGAGATTGAGAGAACATTGTATGGTTAGGATTAATAGCATGTTCGATTTGGGTTGGAAATCATTCTGCTGGATGAATAATGGTATTGGGAACCAGCGATATTTATAAGAATATAGAGGTAGAACATAAGTATGAAAACAGAAATCTAGGTAATATTTGAAGCCCAGAAGGATTTGGACCCTTGATTGGGATCCTTAGCTTGAGTTATGTTTTGCACCGAGGTCTCAGTTAAATTGATATACAATGGCATAAGACCCTGTACCTCAGATGATTAAATGTAGAAGAGATCATCCAGTCAAAAAGGGATTGTGTGTAGGATTAGGAAGATAGTCAGTAGGTTTAGAAGGAAGAGTGAGTCTAGGATTTGGACCAAATGTTCTTTAGCAATAGGCTTTTGGTTAGAGAGTGAATATAAATGACACCATATGTGAAGAGTCAGGCACAATGATGAACTGGGGAAAATATGTAGGAAAGCAGACATCAATAGAGACATTAGGAAATCAGGCAAAGTATAACGTGATAGGATTAGACATTTTCAACAGGGTTGAGGTTGAATACATAATCTTAAGAAGAAACCAATTTGTAGTCACCAATAAGATTGACATTTGAGAGCATTAGGCAACCTGGACATGGATATATTTAGTAATCCATGTTCACATTCCATTGAGGCTTTGGTACAATCATAAGGGTGACCTTCGCATTTTGTGTCCAGAATATTACTGTGATAATATGTATATGAAGATCAGGTGACATGAGAATTTCTTCCACCATTTCTGGGGGAAATATTTTGAAAAGATATAAATTAGTACTGGGGATACTAATCGGCTTACCCTGTGTTGATGAATATAGAGATGATGCATTAATAGACCATACTGTGAATAAATTATATGACTGGTTCCAAATTTAAATAATGGATTGTATTGATATCTGAAAAAATAGAGGAAATCATTTATTTATATACATACATTCATTCCAACCACTTATATATCTAATAGTTATATTAGGGTTACCGTTTATCATAAATAGTGTGTGAGTTTTGCTTCAAAAATGATTATGGAATCGAAAATAATGTCTTTAGAAAGAAGTCTAGTGAAAAGACCAGTCAAGAAACATGGAGAAATATAAGTGTTCTGAAGGAGGAAGTGATTGAAAGTGAACCAAATGTTTATAAATTTTTGAACTTGTGAATGAAAGGATATAATTTATGATGTCTATAAACTGAAGAAATAATAACGTATCAGGTTTGATTAAAATGAACTTTAATAAACACATCATATCCAATAGGAATCTACTTGCATTGATGTTAAACTTGGTCAGTTACTGTAGAAATATTAGGATTTGTAAGCACCCTTCCCTGAAGTTAGTTTTCAGTACTAGGAAACAAATATTTATTTCAGTGGATGCATATTTCTGAGAATAAATTTTTTAAAAGTTGATTATAAATCCACATATATGAATATGAATGAATTCAGGCGGTGTATAAGAAGACACATATATTTCATATTTTGGTAAATCTGGAGAATATATATATATATATATATATATATATATATATATATATATATATATATATATATATAGACACACAAACACACACATTATAATGTAGCAATATATATGCCAATTGAAATTCATCATGAAAAATAACTCATCCGCATATCCCAAAATATTCATTTTACTGAACATGAATATGTGTATAGTGTTGTTCATCTAGGAAGCTCACCTATGGGTTGAATTTTCAGTTAAAACAGCGTTTAGGAGGAGTGATCTCTTCTCACAATTTGTATCTGCCAAGTCAGCCACCTCACAAGAATGTATATGGAAAACCAGGTAGGATTCTATTTGTGCATATAAAAATACATTTGCTTAATAGGCTACAGAGAAAGGGAGACAGGAATTCACATTTTTCTTAACTTTAAAAACACATGGAAAATTATTTCAACAAATAATTGACTAGATTTATAACTCCTACCTTATATCATGCAAAAGGTAATTCCAATTATACACCATGCTTCTTCTGAAATGCTTGTATTTCTATTCTGTTTGGGTTATTTTTCTCCATTATATTAGGATTAGTAGTCAGAGTTTAGTAGGGTATGGGTTAGTGTCAGGGATTCAGTATTTCAAACAGAAAATTGGAAAATGAATCCAATGTGTATGCAAATATGTGCTACAAAACAATCTTCCCTCTCTCATCCAGAACAATGACTTGACATTCCCTTTGCCCCAAGTAAGTCAGAATTAGAGGAGAAGAGTTAGCAAATCTGTGAATATATATTTAGAATGGAAAATGCTCAGGAGTTCACAACCTTGGAGTTGGTAGAGCAGTTTCCAAAAGTAAGTGACATGGTAAACACTCCACAAACATGGAGATTTGCTGGCCTAAACACTTCTTGAGAAATTGCCTCTGAGCTTGGGCACTTGAAATATATGTTGTTTTCAGGAGCTTTAACTTCCGATGTAGTGAGACCATCAAAGCTAGGTCTGCATCTATGTGAGGAGGACATGGTTTCTTATTTTCCAATGAACATGAGGCAGCAGTGCTAAATTCTCTCTTTGTAGCTAAATTGTGGCCACGGGGGCTAAGTGTCACCCCATGTGGACTGTGAAGCCATTTGGTCATCCTCGACTTTTCATTGTGTTTCTTGCTGCTGCACTGGGAGTTTGGTATTTGCTTCACGAAATACAAGAAGTTCAAGTGGGACACAGTGCTGGAGGGAGTTCTGTCACGTGTGGTGGGTCAGTGTCTGCATGAGAATGCACCAACTAGGCTTCTATCCCACATAGCTTGCCCCTTGACCATAGCAACCTGATTCTAAACATTGCCGTGAAAAATCTCCATATAACAAGATGCCTTTATATAGAAGGGTCTGCTGGCTGCACCGTGTCTGTGTCAAGGCATTTGAAAGTCAATGGCAGATCCACAGGCCCCACCACAGATGTTTTATCACACACCTGCACACCACTGCTCTAGGCCCACTATATATCAGGCTCCAACTTACTGGCATCTCTGTTCTACACCATTTTCATGATACCTAGTCAATCAAGGCACTGTCTGGTATACTCATGATCAGCAACAGGACATCCAAAGGTTCTCCAGTGCCACCTGGTCATGAGAATTTCTAAAAATTCATGGTATTTATCTAACTATTTTTCACAGATGAAGTTGTTGGTACTGTGGGTTTCAATTCATTCAGGATCCATTAAATGTTGAGGAAGCTCATTTTAATGAAGGATCTGGAGATCTCTCACAGGCAAGGCTTCCCAAAGAGTGGCCAAATTGTCACATGAAGCCAGGCCCATTGAGGTCTCCAATGTGAGGTCCATGTGTGTTTTGACTCTCAACGATGGCTGCCAGGTCTTTCAGAATAAAACCTGTGATATCCTAGCTGAGATTCCCAGTGCTCTCTGGAAAGCCTCTCTGGGCCAAGATCTCAGTTTCCAAGGGCGACTCTCATGCGTGGCCTCCTGAAATCCCAACAACATTCATGGCAATACTTCTCTGAAGTCAGTTCCAAATCTCATTCTCTAAGGGGAATCACAACAGAGTTCAAGCCCAGGTGGACCCAGTCATCTCTTCCAACTACCACACAAATGACCACAATTAAAATCAAAACACTCCCACATGGCCCTCATCTTCTTCCATATAAACACACATCATAACTCTGGATGGAGTTTTCCATGAGGGGCACATCCAAACCAGTGCCCAAAATAAGCTCCCTTGCCCCTCATTTGCCTAACATCAGGGTTAATTGGACACGCTTCCTGTGAACCAGCAGTGATCAAATAGGCCTGCCATAAATGCTCCACTTCTCCACTTTGAGGCCTTCTTACTGTGGGGTTTAGATTCTTTTTTTTCTAAAATTTTTGGAAATTTAATTGGAAAGTTAAAAAAAATTGTTTTGCAGAATATTAAATTTCTAATGGCAAAGCCTTCACCTTGTTTGTGAAGGAAACCTTGATGCCTTGCCAATCTGGTTATATGGAGACACTCAAAATTTTCTGTTACATACTACATGGATGAATGGCTAAAGCACATAGTTTTTTAAAACTTAAAGGCAGATACCAGCAAGTAAGATAACAAATAAAAGACAATTTTATTAAAAAATAAATTTGTTATATGACTCAAATATTGGAAATTCAATTCTTTTTTTTTGGTTGTTCAAAACATTATAAAGCTCATGATATATCATCTTTCATACATTTGACTTAATTGGGTTATGAACTCCCATTTTTACCCCAAATACAAATCGCAGAATCACATCAGTTACACACTCACGTTTTTACATAATAGCATACTAGTTATTGTTGAATTCTGCTACCTTTCCTATCCCCTACTATCCCCCCTCCCCTCCCATCTTCCCTCTCTACCTCATCTGCTGTTGTTTAATTCTCTCCCTTGTTTTCCCCTCTTTAGCCTCACAACCTCTTATATGTAATTTTGTGTAACATTGAGTAGTCTCTTACCATTTCCATATAATTTTCCTTCTCTCTCCCTTTCTCTCCCCCCACTCATCTCTGTTTAGTTTTAATATTTTTCTCATGTTCTTCCTCCCTGTTCTGTTCTTATTTGCTCTCTCTATATAAAAGGAAACATTTGGCATTTGTTTTTTAAGGATTGGATAGCTTCGCTTAGCATAATCTATTCTAATGCCATTCATTTCCCTGCAAATTCTATGATTTTGTCATTTTCAGTGCTGTGTAATACTCCATTGTGTATAGATGCCACATTTTTATTATCCATTCGTCTATTGAAGGGCATCTAGTTTGGTTCCACAGTCTAGTTATTGTGAATTGTGCCGCTATGATCATCGATGTGGCAGTATCCTTATACTGCTCTCTATTAAGATCCTCAGGGAAGAGTCTGAGAAGGGCGATATCTCGGTCAAATGGTGGTTCCATTCCCAGCTTTCCCAGGAATCTCCATACTGCTTTCCATATTGGACTCTCCAATTTGCAGGCCCACAAGCAGTGTACAAGTGTACCCTTTACCCCACATCCTCACCAACACTTATTGTTGTTCGACTTCATAATGGCTGCCAATCTTACTGGAGTGAGATGGTATCTTAGGGTGGTTTTGATTGCATTTCTCTGACTGCTACAGATGGTGAGCATTTTTTCATGTACTTGTTGATTGATTGTATGTCCTCCTCTGTGAAGTGTCTGTTAAGATCCTTGGCCCATTGTTGATTGGGTTATTTGTTATCTCATTGTTTAATTGTTTTGAGTTCTTTATATATTCTAGATATTAGGGCTCTATCTGAAGTGTAAGGGGTAAAAATTTGTTCCCAGGATATAGGCTCTCTATTTAACTCTCTTATTGTTTCTCTTGCTGAGAAAAAACTTTTTTAGATTAAGTAAGTCCCATTTGTTTATTCTTTTTATGAACTCTTGGGCTATGGGTGTCCTATTAAGGAATTTGGAGCCCAACCCCACAGTATGTACATCGTAGCCAACTTTTTCTTCTATCAGACGCAGTGTCTCTGATTTTATATCTGGCTCCTTGATCCATTTTGAGTTAACTTTTATGCATTGTGAGAGAAAGGGATTCCGTTTCATTTTGTTGCATATGAATTTCCAATTGTCCCTGCACCATTTGTTGAAGATGCTATCCTTCTTACATTGCATGCTTTTAGGCCCCTTTTCAAATATAAGAAAGTTGTAATTTTGTGGATATGTCTCTGTGTCCTCTATTCTGTACCATTGGTCCATCTGCCTGTTTTGATACCAGTACCACACTGTTTTTGTTACTATTGCTTTGTAGTACAGTTTGAACTCTGGATTCACACTTCCTGCTTAGAATTGCTTTCGCTATTCTGGGTCTTTTGTTGTTCCATATGAAATTCATGATTACTTTATCTATTTCTACAAGAAATGCCATTGGGTTTTTGATTGGCATTGCATTAAACCTGTAGAGAACTTTGGGTAATATCGCCATTTTGATGATGTTATTTCTGCCTATCCATGTACAGGGCATATTTTTCCATCCTCTAACATCTTCTTCTATCTCTCTCTTTAGGGTTCTGTAGTTTTCATTGTATAAATCTTTCACCTCTTTGGTTAGGTTGATTCCCAAGTTTTTTATTTTCTTTGAGTATACTGTAAATGGAGTGGTTTTCCTCATTTCCATTTCAGAAGTTTTGTTGCTGATATACAGGAATGCCTTTGATTTATGCGTGTTGATTTTATATCCTGCCAATTTGCTGAATTCATTTATTAACTCTAGCAGTTTCTTTGTAGACCCTTTTGGGTCTGTTAAATATATTATCATGTCATCCACAAATAGCGATAATTTAAGTTCTTCTTTTCCTATTTTTATGAATTTAATTTCCTTTGTCTGTATCATTGCTCTGGATAGTATTTCAAGAACTAAATTAAATAGAAGTGGTGATAGAGGGCATCCCTGTCTTGTTGCAAATTTTAGAGGGAATGCCTTCAGTTTTTCTCCATTTAGGATGATGCTAGCCTGAGGTTTAGCATATATAGCTATTACCATGTTGAGGTAAGTTCCTGTTATTCCTAGTGTTTTATAGAGTTTTAAAGAAAAAGGGATGCTGTGCTTTGTAGAATGCTTTTTTTGCATCTATCGAGATGATCATATGGTTCTTCTCTTTAAGTCTATTGATGTGATGGATTACATTTATTGATTTCCGTATATTGAACCAGCCTTGCATCCCTGGGATGAATCCCTCTTGATCATGAAGCACAATTTTTTTATATGCTTTTGTTTTTTATTTGCCAGGATTTTATTGAGAATTTTTGCATCCAAGTTTATTAGAGATATTGGTCTGTAGTTTTCTTTCTTTGAAGTGTCTTTGTCTGGTTTTGGGATCAGGGTGATGTTGGCCTCATAGAATGAATTTGGAAGAACTCCTTCTTTTTCTATTTTTTGAAATAGCTTGAAAAGTATTGGTATTAATTCATCTTTGAACGTTTTGTAGAACTCTGCTGTATAACCATCTGGTCCAGGGCTTTTTTTGGTTGGTAGTCTTTTGAAGGTTTCTTCTATTTCTTCCTTTGTTATTGGTCTATTTAAATTGTGTGAGTCTTCCGGACTCAAACTTGGCAGATTATATGACATAAGAAATTTATCAATATCTTCATTATCTTCTGTTTTATTGGAATATGGGGTTTCAAAATACTTTCTAATTATCATCTGAATTTCTGTAGTGTCTGTTGTGATGTTGCCTTTTTTATCCCATATGTTAGTAATTTGAGTTCTCTCTCTACTTCTCTTCATTAGCATGGCTAAGGCCCTGTCGATTTAATTTATTTTCAAAGAACCAACTTTTATTTTTTCAATTTTTCTGTTTCAATTTTGTTGATTTCTCCTCTAATTTTAATTATTTCTTGTCTTCTACTACATTTGTTGTTTTGCTTTTTTTTTTCTAGGTTTTTGAGATGTAGTGTGAGATCATTTATTTGTTGTTTTTTTCTTTTTTTTTTTTTTGAGGAAAGAATTCCAAGAAATGAATTTCCCTCTTAAAACTGCTTTCATTGTTTTCCATAGAATCCGGTGTGTTTTGTCTGTATTGTCATTTGTCTCTAAGAAATTTTTTATCTCCTCCTTTATGTCTTCTGTAACCCATTGATCATTCAGTAACATATTGTTCATTTTCCATGTGATGTAGAATTTTTCCTTCCTTCTTCAATCATTAATTTCAAGTTTCATTCCATTATGATGAGATATGGTGCATGGTATTATCTCCATACTTTTATAATTACTAAGAGTTTCCATATGGCATAATATATGGTCTATATTTGAGTAGGACCAATGTGCTGCTGAGAAGAACATGTATCCACTTTATGATGTTTGATATATTCTATATATGTTGGTTAAGTCTAGGTTATTGATTGTTCTATTAAGTTCTATAGTTTCTTAATTCAGATTTTCTCTAGAGGATCTGTCCAATGGCGAGAGTTGTGTGCTGAAGTCACCCGTAATTATTGTGTTACAGCATATATGACTCTTGAAGTTGAGGAGAGTTTGTTTTATGACTTTGCACCACCATTGTTTGATGCATACAAATTGATAATTGTTATGTCTTGTTGGTTAATGGTGCCTTTTAACAGTATATAGTGTCCTTCTTTATCACTTTTGATTAACTTAGGTTTTAAGTTGATTTTAATCTACATGAGTATGGCCACTCCTTCTTGCTTCCGAGGGCCAGCAATGGCTGCAAAGTCTTTCAGAATAAAATCATGTGATTTCCTGGCTGAGATTCCCATTGCTCTGTGGAAAGCCACCTTGGGCCTAGATCTCAGTTTCAAAGGGTGACATTCATGCGTGGCCTCCTAAAAACCAACACAATTCATTTCAATACTTCTATGAGGTACGTTCCAGAACTCAGGCTCTAAGGGAAATCACACCAGAGTTCAAGCCCAGGTGGACCAAGTCATCTCTTCCAACCCCCACACAAATGACCACAATTAGAACAAAAAAACTCCCACATGGCCCTAATCTTCGTCAATAAAGACCCTCATCAAAAGTTCTGGATGGAACTTTTCATGAGGGTCGCAAACAAGGACAGTTTCCAGAATAAGCTCCCTTGCCTCTAATTTCCCTAAAGTCAGGGTGGCCTGGACACCCTTCCTGTGAACCAGGAGTGATCAAAAAGGCCTGCCATTAATTCCGCTCTGTTTCTATAATTTGAGGCTTACTGAATGTCAGGTATAGATTTTTTATGTGATTTGGAGTCATGAGAAAACCCAAGCATATCTGCAGAGCATTGAAGAATTCATTTGACAAAGAGGATCCCTATTCTCACTTGAAGGGGGTCAGGAACCTAACAGAGAAAGGCAAGAATCTTCATCCACAATGACTGCTCTTTTTGCCATTTTGGTTTTGAATGCACACATGGGATCTTTCTTTAGATCCATTAGGTGCTGAGAATCTAAGCCACAGCCTCACACAGGGCCAAGAGGCAGATTCAGACAAATCCCTTTCCAAAGCAATTAAGCAAAGAGCCACAGGTGATGTCCATTTATTTCCATATGAAAATTTTTTCTTCAGGCTTCACAAAGGGGTGGCCTGAGGCAAAGACCTTCCTGACATTCAGGGCAACAGAACCCTTGATTGGTATACTTAGCTTGAATTATGTTCTGCACCGAGGTCTCAGATAAATCGATATACAATGGCATAGGACCGTGGACCTCGGATGATTGAATGTAGAAGAGAACATCCAGTCAAAAAGGGATAGTCTGTAGGATTAGGAAGATAGACAGTAGGTTTAGGAAGAAGAGTGACTCTAGGAGTTGGACCAAAAGTTCTTTAGCAATAGGGTTTCAGTTAGAGAGTGAATGTAAATGTCAGCACATGTGAAGAGACAGTCACAATGATGAACTGGGAAAAATATGTAGGAAAGCAGATATCAATAGAAAGATTAGGAAATCAGCCAAAGTATAAAGTGAGTGATAGGATTAGACATTTTCAACAGGCTTGAGGTTGAATATATAATCTTAGGAAGAAACAAATATGTAATAATCAATAGGATTGACATTTGAGAGCATTAGGCACCCTGGACATGGATGTTTTTAGTAATCCATGGTCACTTTCCATTTAGGCTTTGGTAAAATCATATGTGTGACCTTTGCATTTTGTGTCCAGAATACTACCGTGATAAATTGTATATGTAGATAAGGTGACATGAGTATTTCTTCCACCATTATGGGGAGTAATATTCTGGAAACTTATAAATTAGTACTGGTGATACAAATAGGTGTACTTGTGTTGATGATTATTGAGATGTTGCATGAATAGACCATATTGTGATAAAGTATATAACTAGTTCCAACTTTAAATAATGGATTGAGTTTGCATCTGAAAATATATTGGAAATCTTATATTGATATATATACAATCATTCCAACCAGTTATATATGTAATGGTAATATTAGGGTTACGGTTTATCGTGAAGGGTGAGTATTGCTTCAAAAACGATTATGGAATCAAAAATAATGTGTTTAGAAAGAAGTCTAGTGAAAAGACCAGTAAAGAAACATGGAGGAATACATGTGTTCTTAAGTAGTAAGTAAATGAATGTGAACCAAATGCCTATAATTTTGTGAAGTTGTGGATGAAAAAATATATCCTATGATGTCCATAAAAAGATAAAATAGTAATATACCAGTGTTGAATAAAAATGAACTTCAAAATACACATCATGTCCCATAGCAATCTACTTGCATTGATGTTAAACTGGGTCAGGTACTGTAGAAATATTAGGATTTGTATGCACCACCTACTGAACTTAGTTTCCAGTAGTAGGAAACAAATATGTATTACAGGAATATAAATATTGCTGAAAATAATCTTGTAAAGATTGGATTTTGAACCCACATACATGAATATAAATGAATTTAGGGAGTGTATAATAAGACACATATTTTTCATATTTTTTTAAAATCTGGAGAAAAAAAATATATATATATATATATTTTTTTTCCAGATTTAAAAAAAATACACAAACACACACACACACACACACACACACACATGCACACATACACACACACACACACACATTAATATTTAGCGATATATATGCCAATCGAAATTCATCATGAAATATAATTCATCCACATATCCAAAAATATTCATTTTACTGAACATGGATTTATGTATAGTGTTTTTCACTAGGAAGCTCACCCATAGGTTGAATTTTCAGTTCCATCATTATTTAGGGAGAGTCATCTGTTCTCACAATTTTATATTCCAAAGTCAGGGAGCTCAAAATAATGTCCGTGTGATACCAGGTAGGATATTATATATATGCATAAAAAAATACATGTGCTGAATAGGATACAGAGAAAGGGAGACAGGAATTTATATATGTGATAATTTTAAAAAATCATGGAGAAATATTACAATGAAAAGTTGACTTGATTTAAAACACATACTCTTGATAATGCAGAAGGCAAATAGAAGTATACACCATGCTTCCTATGAAAGGCCTGTATTTCTATTCGGTTAGGTTTCTTTCTCTCCATGATATTAGGATTAGTAGTCAGAGTCTAGTAGGGTATGGGTTAGTGTCAGGGATTCAGTATTTCAAATGGAAAAAAGGAAAATTAATCTAATGTGTATGCAAAATTGTGATACACATAAATCTTCCCTCTCTCATCCAGAACAATGCCTTGACATAACCATCGCTAAAAGTAAGACACAATTAGAGGAGAGGAGTTAGAAAATCTGTGAATTTATGTGGAATGGAAAATGCTCAGGAGTTCACAACACTGGAGGTGGTAGAACAGTTTCCAAAAGTAAGGGAGAGGGTAAACAATCCAGAAACATGGAGCTGTGCTGGCCTAAAGACTTCTTGAGAAACTTCCTCTGAGTTTGGGAACAAGAAATATATGTAATTGTCAGGAGATTTAGCTTCGTTTGTAGTGACACCATGAAATCTGGGTCTGCATCTATGTTACCTGGAGAACATGGTTTCTTATTTTCCAATGATCATGAGGCAGCGGTGCTGAATTCTCTCTTTGTAGGTAAACTGAGGCCACTGGGCTGAAGTGTCTCCCATGTGGACTGTGAAGCCATTTGGTGATCCTCCACTTTCCAGGGTGTTTCTTACTGCTGCACTGGGAGTTTGGTACTTGCTTCACCAAATACAAGGAGTTCAACTGGGATAAAAATGCTGGAGGAGTTCTGTCATGTGTGGTTGGTCAGGGTCGCGAAGAGAATGTACGAACCAGGCTTCTATCCTACATAGCTTTCCCCTTGACTATAGCATCCTGATTCTGAACATTGCCCTGAAACCTCTCCATATGACAAGATGCCTTTACATATAAAGGTCTGCTGCCTGCACCATGTCAGTCGCAAGTCTTTCAAAGCCAATGGAAGATCCAGGTGGTCCTACCAAAAATATTTATTTACACACCTACAGTCCACTTCTCTACGCCCACTACTCAGCAGGCTCCAAATTACTGGCATCTCTGTTCTACACCATTTTCACGAAACCCAGTCAATCAAGGCACTCTTTGGTACACTCATGATCAGCAACAAGAAATCCAAAGTTTATCCAGTGCCACCTGGTCATGGGAATTTCAGAAATTTCATGGTATTAATCTAGTCATATTTCAAAAATGAAGTTAGAGGCACTGTGGGTTTCAATTAATTCAGGAACCATTAAATGGTGAGGAAGCTCTTTTCAATGAAAGCTCTGGAGAACACTCACAGAAAAGCCTTCCAAAAGACTGGCAAAAAGGTCACATGAATCCAGACACATTGTGGTCTACAATGTGAGGTCCATATGTGTTTGGACTCTCAACTAGGGCTGCCAAGTCTTCAAGAAGTAAATCATGTGATATCCTGTCTCAGAATCCCCGAGCTCCGTGGAAAGCCATCCTGGGACTAGATCTCAGTTTCCAAAGGCGATTCTCACGCGTGGCCTAGTAAAATCCCAAGAGAATTCACGGCAATACTTCTCTGAGGTCAGATCCAGAACTCATTCTTTAAGGGGAATCACACCAGAGTTCAAGCCCAGGTGATCCCAGTCATCTCTTCCAACTACCACACAAATTACCACAATTAAAACAAGAACACTCCCATATGGCCCTCATCTTCTTCCATATTGACACTCATCATAATTTGGCTGGATGTTTAAATGAGGGGCGCAGACCAAGACAGTGTCCAAAATAAGCTCCTTTGACCCTCATTTGCCTAAAGTCAAGGTGGCCTGGACACCCATCCTGTGAACCAGGAGTGATCAAATAGGCCTGCCATTAATACCGCTCCAATTCTCCAATTTGAGGCCTACTGACTGTGGGGTTTAGATTCTTTATGTGAATTTTAGTCATGATAAAACCAAACACCTATGGGCTAGCCTCTGCAGGTTTTGAAGAACTCATTTGACCCAAAGGATCCCTATTTTCACTTGATGGAGTTCAGGAACCTTACAGAGGAAGTCAAGAGACTTCATCCCAATGACTGCTCTTTTGGCCATTTTTCATTTGGATGCAAACATGGGAACTTTCTTTAGATCCATCAGGTGCTGAGAATCTAAGTCACAGCCACACACAGGGCCAGGGGGCTGATTCAGACACATCCCTTTTCAAAGCACTTAAGAAAAGAGCCACAGGTATGCCCAATCATTTCCATTTGAAAACTGTTTTCTTCAGGCTTCAAAAAGGGGTGGCCAGAGGCAAAGACCTTCCTGACATTCAGGGCAACAGAACAATTGGTAAGCAAAAGGCCCAAAGCAGGGTTTCTCCACTGAGACTTTCCTGGTCACACTGATATCTGAGTTTTCTGAGATGCTCCCCATTCCCTACAGCTATCCAGTACATTGTTATGTCACAGAGCTTTGAGGTTGTAAATATCTTGGACACAAAACCATAGGCCTATTCTTGAGATTGGCCGGAATTCAGGAAGAAAACAGGAACTTAGGAAGATAGCAGGTGTTGCACATCAATAAGGCAAGCTACAGTCCATTCATAAATGGGGCAATATGAATGCTGAGAAGCTTTCTACTAGACAAGACACATCCATTCATGAATTCTCTTTTCTAATGTCTACAACCACGGACACAGTGAGATACACGGATAGAGAAACACTCGCCATGTTAAACGACTTACTAGAAACAGTCCACTTTCAACGAAACAAACTGACTTTCCTACCTATTCTCAGAAAATGAGACAAAACCACAAACCCACAACCACACCCACAAAGGCACCTTCTTCCCCCAAGTAGGTCTTTGACTATCCGGAGTGTCCTCTGACTTGTAGGCCATAATATGTTCCCTCAAAATAGCCTGTCCTGTCTCAGATCTGGTCTCCTTGGCAAACTCTGTGAACTTCTCAGGAGCCAACGGTGAGCCACTAACTGCTTTCTCAAGAAAAGCAACGCTTCCGAGCTTTCCTGGCATTTGTTCTTCTCACGTCTGAAGGTACCAAGAAAGACTGACTGTCCTTGGTAAATTCAAATAAGTGAGACCACAGGGATGGGGACTGGGAATGGCTCTGTGTGCCTGGCTTCCTGGATCCAAAGTTCAGAAAGTTCCATCACCAAGGAAGTGAGGTGAGGTCATTTCCTTCCTGAACTGAATGAGGTCCCTGTCTTGGCAACCACTTTGTCTTAACTGTTGCTTCCAAGGGTCCCATGAGATTGAGGCTGCCCCTACTTCCTGTGACACTTTCACAAGTTAGAATGGTATATCAACCATAGGCACCCAGGAATAGATCTCCACACAGGCCTGTTTTGGTCCATGTTCTCTACATTAAGAAGAGAATCTGATTCAGACACAACCTTTTATCCTGACCGGGTTGTTTGCCATGGAAGATGACTTTTGCTCTCTCAGGTCCTTCATAGCTGCCTACATCTTCTCCAGGGATCATTTCTGCATGGGCCTTTGAGGTTCTCAGCAGGTGGAAGTTTCCCTACATTTCTTTATTGTAAAATCAACTCTTTCCCTGCTCTTCTATAAAGTTAGATTGAGGGAACAGTGTATGATTATGGTTAAAAACATGTTTGATTTGGGTTAGAAATCATTGTGCTGGATGAATAATGGTATTGGGAACTTGCTATGTGTATAAGAATATATAGGTGTAATATATGTATGAAAAAAGAAATCTAAGTATGATTTGAAGGCCAGAAGGGCATTGGGCCCTTGATTGGGATACGCAGCATTGAATTACCTTCTGCAGAGATGTCTCAGATAAATCGATATACAATGGCATAGGTCCTTGTACCTTGCATGAATTAATGTAGAAGGAACATCCAGTCAAAAAGGGATAGTCGGTAGTGAAAGGTTAATAAAATAGGTACTTGTAATTTCCTGTTTTTCTGTATGCTTAACAAAACACTGTTGAAATCTTGAGAAATGTTTGCTAATCTTGTTCTAGAATGTACTGTTCCCAACTGCCAAACTGCAGAATGTACTGCCTCACTCGGTGTCACGCGAACCGCCCACTCACCCTTACACATCAGTAAACTTCCCTCCCTTCCCTCTCCAAGAAATGTATGTAAGCTCTGCATAAGCTGTTCTCAGAGCTCTCTGATCTATTTAAGTTAGCTGTGAGCCCCAGCAAGCTGGACCCAAAAAAAACCCTTTGCTGTTGCATGAGAAAGTCTCTTGGTAGTCTCTTCCTCCGACACTCGCCTGACCTTTACATATTGAGGTTCCACCGAGTTCTGGCAGTGGCGGATGAGAGACGCCCAACGGGCTCCTCTCGGAGCAAGTAAGGCGCCTCTTTCTGGTTTCAGGTGTCATGTTAGGGCTTGGCAAAATTGCTGGCGATGAAGAGCCTGGGGTCTCTCCGACGGTGGCTGAGAGACGTGTCACAGAGACATAGGGCACCTCCATGGGGGACCCCACAGAGGACTCGGAGAATCAAGGAACAATTGCTTCATCCACTCAGTGATATTTTGATTTAGATTAGGTATTGCCATCCTATCGGGTTTTGCCGGCTACGCATTCCTGGTCTCAGTGTTGGACGTCCATTGCCTGTCTTCATGGTCTTGTCTTATCTGTGTCATGTGACTTTGCTTTTACTGTTTGTGTACCTTTCATTATGGGACAGAGCACTTCAATGCCTCTGTCCCTGACCCTTGATCACTGAACCAAAGTCCGCTTAAGGGCTCAGTATCTTTCTTTTTTTAGTAAAACGCTAGACCTGGCAGACTCTCTGTGCCTCAGAATGGCCCATTTTGGAGTCGTATGGCCCCTAGAAATATCTTTCTACTTCCCACTAATTTAAAAAGTCAGAGATATTGTCTTTCAGCCAGGGCCACATAGCCATCCTGATCAACAGCCATATATCTTAACTTTGCCGACCTCTGCAAATCTCCTCCTCCATGGGTGAAGCCTTTCCTTGCCCATGCCTCTGCTCATACTCCTTCCCCCATGATCTCTCAAACCCTCACCTCTTCCACCTCCTCCACCCTCTGTTCTCCCTGAGTCACAAGATTTGACTCTACTGGACTCTTCTTCCCCTCCTTATCCACTGCCCTCGTCCCCTAACACACAACACACTCTAAGTGATTCCCCTGCTTCTGACTAAGCCTCTCTACCATTGGAGGAAGCTAAGCCGGTAATAGGATCTGATAATGGACCGATGTTCATGGCCCAGGTAAGTCAGGGGTTAGCCAGGAACCTGGGGATTAATTGGAAGTTATATTGTGCTTATAGACCCCAGAGTTCAGGACAAGTAGAAAGAATGAATAGAACAATTAAAGAGACCTTAACGAAATTAAGCTTAGAGACCAGCATAAAAGATTGGACTATGCTCCTGACTTATGCAATGTTTCATGCAAGAAAAAATCCTTCTGTTTCTTTGAGTAGCCTTACCCCCTGAGAAATTCTCTATGGTGGCCCTCGTCCAGTAAGGGTCCTAAGCCCAACTGTAAGACCTAAGGATCCATTTCACACCCTCTTGGTTGACAGACTTAAAGCTCTTGAAAGAACTCAGTGATACCTGTGAAAATAGCTGGCCACTGCCTACCAAACTGTGTACCAGGGGATTCCACATCCATATCAAATAAGAGACTTCATGTATGTAAGATGACATCAGGTGTCATCCCTGGAACCCTGCTGAAAAGGACCATACCAGGTGCTACTTATAACACCTACAGTGGTAAAGGTATACAGAATCACTTCCTGGATCTATGCCTCTCATCTCAAGCCTGCTCCTTGTCCAGAATCTTTCTGGAAACTATAAAAGACTGGTAACAGTTTCAAATTGTGTATTCGCCATGTGGATAAGGTTATATACTCTCCCCTTGGCCACAAGTAGTCCTAACCCTCATCAGCCTGTTAAGCAGCGATGGCTGATCACAAATCCTACTGGAAAAGAGTATAATCTATCTCGCATACAGCCCCCTTAGGGACCTGGTGGCCATCTCTCCACGCAGACATTTGTCAGCTGGCCATAGGTCTTTTTATTGGGATATCCCTGATGAAGAAAATCCACCTAAAATACCATTAAATCCCTTCCGTACCATAGATAATGGAAACAAACATTATGGATGTAGGGACACGCGAGCCAGATGCGGTTGGCTAGCCTAGATTACTATGTTTGCCCAGCAAACTATCAAAGCCACAAACAGTAACGGCTGTGTGGGGGAAAAGCCGACTTCTTCTGTATTTCATGGAGATGTGATCATACAGGGGCTGCCTGATGGAACCCCAATACTTCATCAAATTCAGTACACAGCATTGGCCATATTACCAAGTAGAAAACAGAAAAAGGATGGCCCCCAGAGGGGTCTCTAGATCCTCAAATTTTGCGTGACCTTTTTAACTTCTGCAAGTGCTCAAAAGGGTGAAAGGAGATTCCCCTATGTGGAAGCCTTTTCCCTCCTTCACTCACATTCTTAACTATGCTTCTCCAATAGATTTTTATCCTCAGCCTTCTGCTCCAGACTCTCTGCTGTCACTCCCACCTCAGCAACCTGATTTCTCCCCTCCAATTACTAGATCAGAAACCCAAACCTCCACCAGTTCTCAGACAATTGCCCACTAGTGAGGTAGCAGGTACTGAGGTACCCCTCCACCGACTCATTCCTCTCTTCTCCTGTCAGTGCCCTCACCGGGTCCCACCAAGTCCTCTTTCCAGCTAACCCAAAGCTCAAACGAGCTGAGGAGAGCTCTCAGACCCTTATCCAAGATGTAATATAAATGGCCATTAAAGTTGCTTTGTCATCACTGAAAACAGGTTACTAAAATTTAAAGTCCCTCACAGAATTTTGGGATACTCACTCCCATTTTCTCCTGTGCTCTACCTGTTCTACTGCTGAAGTTTTGTTGCTAGGAAATTCCCAAACCCCTTTCCAATTATTCTTTTACATCTCTCTTTTTCCTCATTCTCAGATCCTCAGAGCTTCTCTCAGCCCCACCTTCCCCGTATTCCCCCTCTGTAACAGGCCCACAGAAAAGTCTTAAATGTCCTTCTCCAGAAGTCTTCACCATGGCTGAATTTAGAACTTTCAGCATAGAGTTTCTATAAAGAGTTCAATGTAGATAAACTTTCTCTTTTTGTATTGCCCTGTTCTACTTGGCCACTGGCTAAAAAACTCAGTACTTCTAAGCTAGACAACCCCTAACTTGTTTTTCACAAAATATGTGAACAAGGCCTCTGGCCTTCAGCTGGGGCTTCACAGAAATGGCTACATTTCTAAGATAAAGAAATTACCAAATGGGCTCCGTTGTAACAGCTGGCAGGGGGAAAATAAGAAAGGGAATAAAAAGCTCTCCCCCTCCCATGTGTCCTTGAAAATTTAACTTGCCCAGAACAGAGGAAAAATCGGAAAAAAATACTGCTTTTTTGAACTTCTGCAGACTGTAAACTTCTGAGCCCCATCCTTATATGCTGGGTACAAAATTCTGAAACTACCTAAACTTGAGTTTCAGGGGATTAATTGATTACAACAGAAGCAATGCCCTCTGAATCCGGTTGCAACAAAATAGGACTGTTTCCCTGTCTTCAGTGCTATCTTAGGTGCCTTGCCTTGTCTGTCCCTACAACAGCATAATTCTATATACTTAAACATTGTTTATGTTTTCATGAAATGGTCAACAGATGGGATTAATTTTGAAATGGTGCAGATGTTTCCCAGAGTGCTCTATCATGATGCAGGTTCGTTTGAAGATCAAATGGGGGGGGCATACAACCGGTTCCACTGGGAACATGTATCGCTCACTTTAGCCATCCTATTATGAATAGGAGTTGCTGCACGGGTGGGCACAGGAGCCACTGCCATTGTCCATGGGACACAACAAATGACCCAATTAGAAGCAGCAATAGAGCAAAACAAAGATATTAGAAACCCCCATCAGAGCTTTGCATGAATCTTTAACCTCTCTCTCTGAAGTTGTTTTACAGAACAGTTGAGGGTTGGACCTCCTCTTTAATAGAGAAGGGGGCCTTTGTGATGCATTGAGGGAAGAATGTTGTTTTTATGCGGACCATACTGGAGTTGTAATAAAATCTATGAGTAAATTTAAAAGACACCTTGAAGAGCATCAACAAGAGAGAGAGGCCCAAAAAGGGTGGCTTGAGTCTTGGTTCACACACTCCTCCTGGTTAACTACGTTTTTATCAACCTGGCAGGTCCAATAATAATCCTCATATTATTGCTAACTATAAAACCCTGTTTGCTCAACCGTGTAATTTCTTTTCTCCAGGCTCAAATTGAACGAGTTAAACTTATGGTAATACCCCACTAGCAGACATAGAATGTGACACCCTCCAATGTACATTTTTATGATTAAAAGTAGCCAGAAGAAGAAGTGGGGAATTAAAGGTTAATAAAATAGGTACTTGTCACTTCTTGTTTTTCTGTATGCTTAACAAAACACTGTTGAAATCTTGAGAAATGCTTGCAAATCTTGTTCCCAGAATGTTCTGTCCCCAACTGCGCAACTGCAGAATGTACTCCCTCACCCAGTTTCACGCAAACCTCCCACTCGCCCTGACCCATCAATAAAATTCCCTCCCTGCCCTCTCCAGGGAAAGTATATAAGCTCTACTTAAGCTATTCTCAGGGCTATCTGCTCGATTCAAGTGATCTCTGAGCCCCAGCATGCTGGACACCCAAAAAACCCTTTGATGTTGCATGAGATAGTCTGTTGGTTGTCTCCTCCTCTGAAGCTCGCCCCACATTTACTTGGATGATTGAATGTAGAAGAGAACATCCAGTCAAAAAGGGATAGTCTATAGCATTAGGAAGATAGTCAGTACTTTTAGGAAGAAGGGTGAGTATAGGAATTGGAAAAAAAGTTCTTTAGCAATAGGGTTTCGATTAGAGAGTGAATGTAAATGTCAGCACAGGTGAAGAGTCAGTCACAATGATGAACTGGGGAAAATATGTAGGAAAGCAGATATCAATAGAGACATTATGAAAACAGGCAAAGTATAAAGTGAGTGATAGGATTAGATATTTTGAACAGTGTTGAGTTTACATATATAATCTTAGGAAGAAACAAATATGTAGTCACAAATAGGATTGACATTTGAGATCATTAGGCAAATTTCAGGTGGATGAATATTTCTCAGAATAATCTTGTGAATAGTTGATTATAAATCCACATACATAAACATGAATGAATTTAGGGAGTGTATATAAGACACATATATTTCATATTTTGAAAAATCTGGAGAGTGTATATATATATATATATATATATATATATATATATATATATATATATACAAAACACACACACAGACAAAAAAGTAGCAATATATATGTCAATCAAAATTCATTATAAAATATGCATCATCCAGAGATCTAAAAATATTAATTTTACTGAACATGGATTTATGTATAATGCTGTTCAACTAGCAAGCTCACCCATAGGTTGAATATCCAATTCCAACAAGTTTAGTAGGAGTGATCTCTTCTAACAATTTGTATCTGCCAAGTCAGCCACCTCACAAGAATGTACGTGTGGTACCAGGTAGGAATCTATATGTGCATATAAGAATACAGAGAAAGGGAGACAGGAATTCACATATTTGTTAACCTTAAAAATACATGGACAACTATTTCAACAACAAATCGACTAGATTCATAACTCCAACTCTGTATCATGCAAAAGGCAAGTCCAACAATACACCAGGCCTACTCTGAACTGCTTGTATTTCTATTCTGTTTGGGTTAGTTTTCTCCATCATATTAGAATTAGTAGTCAGAGTCTGGTCGGGTATGGGTTAGAGTCAGGGATTCAGTATTTTGAATGGAAAATAGAAAACTGAATCCAATGTGTATGCAAATATATGCTACAGAAAATTCTTCCCACTCTCCTCCAGAACAATGCCTTGACATTACCTTCGCCCCAAGTAAGACACAATTAGAGGAGAAGAGTTAGAAAATCTGTGAATACCTATCAGGAATGGAAAATGCTCCAGATTTCACATCTTTGGAGGTGGTAGAGGAGTTTCCAAAAGTAAGGGACAGGGTAAACACTCCACAAACATGGAGCTCCGCTGGCCTAAAGACTTTTTGAGAACCTGCCTTTGAGGTTGGGCACTTAAAATATATGTTGTTTTCATTAGCTTTAGCTTTATTTGTAGTGAGACAATCAAAGCTCGATCTGCTTCTATGTGACCTGGAGGACATGGTTATTTATTTTCCAATAAAAATGAGGCAGCAGTGCGGAATTCTCTCTTTGTAGGTAAACTGTGGCCACTGAGGGCTAAGTGTCTCCCCGTGTGGACTGTGACACAACTTGGTCATCCTCCAATTATCGTCGTGTTTTTTGCTGCTGCACTGGGAGTTTGGTATTTGCTTCATGAAATACAATGAGTTCAAATGGGAGACAGTGCTGAAGGGAGTTCTGTCAGCTGTGGTGGGCATGGTCTCCAGGAGAATGCACCAACCAGGGTTCTATCCCACGTAGCTTGCCCCCTTGACAATAGCAACATGATTCTGAACATTGCCCTAAAACCTCTCCATATAAAAATATGCCTTTACGTATATGGGTCTGATGGCTGCACCATGTCAGTCTCAAGCCATTTGGAAGCCAATGGAAGATCCACATGGCCCCACCACAGATGTTTTATCACTCACTTGCATAACACTTCTCTAGGCCCACTACTCACCAGGCTCCTACTTACTAGCATCTCTGTTCTACACCATTTTCATGAAACCCAGTCAATCAAGGCCCTGTCTGGTATATTCATGATCATCAAAAGGACATCAAAGGTTCTCCAGTGACATCTGGTCATGGGAATTTTAAAAATTTCATGGTAATTATCTAGCAATTTTTCATGGATGAAGTTGGAGGCACTGTGGGTTTCAATTCATTCAGGAACCCTTAAAGGGTTAGGAAACTAATTTCAGGCAAAGCTCTGGAGTACTCTCACATGCAAGGCTACCCAATGAGTGGCCAAAAAGTCACATGAAGCGAGGCCAATTGAGGTCTATAAAGCGAGGTCCATGTGGGTTTTGAATCTCTATAATGCATGCCAAGTCTTTCAGAATAAAATCATGTAATATCCTGGCTGAGATTCGCAGTGTTCTGTGGAAAGCCAACCTGTGCCTAGATCTCAGGTTCCAATGGCAACTTCATGCCTGGCCTCCTAAAATCCCAACACAATTCATGGCAATACTTCTCTCAGGTCAGTTCCAGAACTCAGTCTATAAGGAGAATCACACGGGAGTTCAAGTCCAGGTGGACCCAGACAACTCTTCCAACCGCTACTCAAATGAAAACAATTAAAACCAGAATACTCCCTCATGGCCCTATTCTTCTTCCATATAGACACTAATCATAACCTCTTCCTGGAGTTATCCATGAGTTGTGCAGCCCAAGAAAATGTCCAAAATAAGCTTCTTGCACCTCTTTTGCCTAACTTCAGCGTGGCCTGGGCACCCTTCCTGTGAACCTGGAGTGATCAAATAGGCCTGCCCTTAATACTGCTCCACTTATCCAATTTGAGGCTCTCTGACTGTGGGGTCTAGATTCTTTATGTGAATTGGAGTCATGAGAAAAGCCAAGACAGTGTCCAAAATCAGCTCGCTTTTTCCTCATTTGCCTAAAGTCAGGGTGGCCTGGACACCGTTTCTGTGAACCAGGAGTGATCAAATAAGCCTGCCGTTAATACTTCTGTGTTTCTCCAATTTGAGGCCTACTGATTTCAGGTATCAATTTCTTATGTGATTTGGAGTTACTCGAAAACCCAAGCACTTCTGCAGGGAATTGAAGAACTCATTTGACCCAAAGAATCCCTATTCTCACTTGATGGAGTTCAGGAACCTAACAGAGGAAGGCAAGAGACTTCATCCATAATGAATGATTTTTTTGCCATTATGGTTTTGGATGCACACATGGGATCATTCTTTAGATGCATCAGGTGCTGAGAATCCAACTCAAAGCCACACACATGGCCAAGAGACTAATTCAGACACATCCCTTCCCAAAGCAATTAAGCAAAGAGCCACAGGTGATGCCATTCATTTCCATTTGAAAACTCTTTACTTCAGGCTTCACAAAGGGGTGGATTGAGGCAAAGAACTTCCTGACATTCAGTGAAAAACAACAATAAGTAAGCAAAAGGCCCAAAGCAGGGTTTCTCCACTGAGACTTTCCTGGTCACACTGATATCTGAGTTTTCTGAGATGCTCGCAATTCTCTTCAGCTATCCAGTACATGGCCATGTCACAGAGTTGGAGGTGGTACATATTTTGAACACAAATCCATGAGCCTATTCTAGAGAGTGGCCAGAATTCAGGAAGAAAACAGCAACTTAGAAAGATAGCAGGTGTTGCGCATCGACAAGACAAGCTGCACTCCATTCATATATTGGGCAGGTTGAAATATGGGAAGATTTACACTTGACAGGACACATCCATTAATGCATTCTCTTTTCCAATGTCTACAACAATGGACACAGTGGGATACACAGACATAGAAACACTCACCTTGTGAAACAACTTACTAGAAACTGTCCACTCCAAACCAAACCGCCTTTCCCATCTATTCTCAGAACATGAGACAAAACAATAAACCCACACCCACTCCCACAAAGGCACCTCCTTCACCCAAGTAGGTCTGTGACTATCCAGAGTGTCCTCTGACTGGTGGGCCATACTATGTTCCCCTGAAATGGTCTGTCTTCTCTCAGATCTGGTTTCCTTGGCCAACTCTGTGCAGTTGTCAGGAGCCAGTGGTGAACCACTATCTGCTTTCTCAGGAAAGGTCCATCTTCAGAGCTTTCCTGGCATTTGGCCATCCTCACATCATTAGGTACCAAGAAAACTGACTCTGTCCTTGGTAAATCCAAACAAGTGAGCCCACTGGGACTGGGACTGGGACTGCCTCTTGGTGCCTGGCTTTTTGGATACCAAGTTCAGACAGTTCCATCACCAAGGAAATGAGGTATGTCACTTTCTTTGGAACTGAATGAGGTCACTGCCTTGGCAACGACTTTGTCCTAACACTTGCTTCCAAAGGTCCCATGAGATGGAGCCTTCCCCTACTTCCTGTGACACTTTCACAAGGTAGTATGGTATATCAACCATTGGCACCCAAGAACAGCTCTCCACACAGGCCTGGTTTGGTCCATCTTCTCTACAATAAGAAGAGAGAGGCTGATTCATACATATCCCTTCATCCTGACCAGGTTGTTTGCCATGGAAGATGACTTTTGCTCTCTCAGGTCCTTCATACCTGCCTACAACTTCTCCAGGTATCATTTCTGCATGGACCTTTGAAGTTCTCAGCAGGTGGAAGGTCCCCAAGTTTCCTGTATTGTAAAAACCACTCTGTCCCTGCTCTTCTGTAAAATGAGATTGAGGGAACAGAGTATGTTTAGGGTTAATAACAGGTTTGATTTGGGTTACGAATCATTCTGTGCGATGAATAATGCTATTGGGAACCTGCGATATTTACAAGAATATAGAGGTGAAATGTAAGTATGAAAACAGAAATCTGGGTATGATTTGAAGCCCAGAAGGACATTGGGCCCTTGATTGGGATACTTAGCTTTGAATTATGCTCTGCAAAATTGTCTCAGATAATTCGATATACAATGGCATAGGACATTTTATTGAATGTAGAAGAGAACATCCAGTCAAAAAGGGATAGTCGGTAGGATTAGGAAGATAGTTGGTAGGTTTAGAAAGAAGAGTGAGTATAGGATTTGGACCAAAAGTTCTTTAGCAATAGGGTTTCGATTATAGAGTGAATGTAAATGTCAGCACATATGAAGTGTCAGTCACTAGGATCAACTTGGGAAAATTAGTTGAAAAGCAGATATCAATAGAAACATTATGAAATCAGGCAAAGTATAAAGTGAGTGATAGGATTAGACATTTCCAACAGGGTTGAGTTTGAATATATAAATTAGGAAGATACAAATATGTAGTCACCAATAGGATTGACAATTGACAGCATTAGGCAACCTGGACATGGATGTTTTTAGTAATTCATGTACACTTTACATTTAGGCTTTGGTACAATCATAAATGTGACCTTTACATTTTTTTGTCCAGAATACTACTTTGATAAAATGTATATGTACATCAGGTGACATGAGTATGTCTTCCACCATTTCTGCAAGCAATATATTGAAGATGTAAAATTAGAATCAGGGGTACAAAGAGGTGTACCCTGTGTCTATGAATATAGAGATAAAGAATGAATAGACCGTAATGTGAATGAATAATATAACTTCTTTCAACTTTAAAAAATGAATTGATCTAATATCTGAAAAATCACAGGAAATCGTATATTGATATACAATCATTCATTCCAAGCAGTTATACATCTAATGGTAATATTCGTGTTTTGGTTTATCATGAAGAGTGTGTGAGTTTTGCTTCAAAAGTGACTATGGAAATAATGTGTTTGGAAAGAAGACTCATGAAAATACCAGTAAAGAAACCCTGACAATACATGTGTTCTGAAGCAAAAAGTGATTAAATTGGAAACAAATGCCTATAAATTTGTGAACTTGTGGATGAAATGTATATCCTATGATGTGCAAAAACTGAAGAAATAATAATGTAAAAGTGTCGAATACAAATGAATAAAGAATTACATATCATGTCCCATTGGAATCTACTTGCATTGATGTTAGACTGGGTCAGTTACTGTAGAATAATTAGGATTTGTATGCATCATTCCCTGAAGTTAGTTTTCAGTACTAGGAAACAAATATGTATTTCAGGTGGATGAATATTTCTGAGAATAATCTTGTGAAAAGTTGATTAAAAATTCACATACATGAACATAAATGAATTTAGAGAGTGTATATTAGACACATATATTTCATATTTTGAAAAATCTGGAGAGTGTACACACACACACACACACACACACACACAAAACACTCACAGACATTAAAAAGTAGCAATATAAATGCCAATCGAAATTCATCAGTAAATATATATCATCCACAGATGCAAAAATATTTATTTTACTGAACATGAGTTTACGTATAATGTTGTTCTACTAGGACGCTCCCTATAGGTTGAATTTTCAGTTCCAACAGCATTATTTTTCTTTCCAAACGCATTATTTCCATAGTCACTTTTGAAGCAAAACTCACACACTCTTCATGATAAACCAACAGCATTTAGGAGGAGTGGTCTCTTCTCACAATTTGTATCTGCCAAGTCAGCCACCTCACAAAGATGTACGTGTGATACCTGGTAGGATTCTATATATGCATATAAATATACAAGTGTGAATAGGCTAAAGAGAAAGGGAAACATGAATTCTCATATTTGTTAACTTTAAAAACACATGGAGATCTTTTTCTATTAAACATTGACTAGATTTATAACTCCTACCTTGTATAATGCAAAATGCAAGTCCAACTATACAACATGCCTCCAATGAACTGCTTGTATTTCTATAGGTTTGTGTTATTTTTCTCTATCATATTAGGATGAGTTGTCTGAGTCTAGTATGTATGGGTTAGTGTCAGGGATTCAGTATTTCAAAAGGAAAATTGGAAATTGAATCCAATTTGTATGCAAATATATGCTACACAAATATCCTCCCACTCTCATCCAGAACAATGCCTTGAAATTACCTTCAACCCAAGTAAGACACAGTTAGAGGAGAATAGATAGAAAATCAGTGAATACATATCTGGAATGGAAAATGCTCAGGAGTTCACAACCTTGGAGGTTGTAGAGGAGTTTCCAAAAGTAAGTGACAGGGTAAACACTCCACAAAAATGGAGCTCTGCTGGCCTAAAAAATTTTAGAGCAACTGCCTCTGAGTTTGGGAACGTGAAAAATATGTTGTTGTCAGGAGAATTGGCTTCCTTTGTAGTGAGACCATCAAAGCTGGGTCTGCCTCTATGTGACGTGGAGAACATGGTATCTTATTTTCCAATGAACATGAGGTAGCAGTGTTGATTTTCTTCTTTTTAGGTAAACTGTGGCCTCTGGGGGCTAAGTGTCTCCCCGTTGGACTGTGAAGCCATTTGGTCCTCCTCCACTTTTTGTGGGGTTTTTGCTGCTGAACTGGGAGTTTGGTATTTGCTTCATGAAATTCAAGGAGTTCAACTGAGACACAGTGCTGGAGGGAGTTCTGTCATGTGTGGTGGTTCAGAGTTTGCAGAAGAACGCACCAACCACGCTTCTATCCCTCAAAGCTTGCCACATTGCATCCTTGTTCATAGCAACCTGATTCTGAACATTGCCCTGAATCCTCTCCATATAACAAGATGCCTTTAATTACAAGGGTCTGCTGGCTGCTTCATGTAATCCACAAGCCATTTGGAAGTCAATGGAAGATCCACATTGCTCCAACACAGATGTTTTATCACACTCCTGCCCACCACAGCTCTAGGCCCACTTCTCAGCAGGCTGCAACTTTCTGGCACCTCTGTTCTACACAATTTTCATAAAACCCAGTCAAGCAAGGCACTGTCTGGTACATCCATGATCAGCAACAGGACATCCAAAGATTCTCCAGTGCCACCTGGTCATGGGAATTTCAAAAATTTCATGGTATTTATTTAGACATTTTTCAAGGATGAAGTTGGAGGCACTGTGGGTTTCAATTCATTCAGGAACCAGTAAATGGTGAGCAAGATTATTTCAATGAAAGCTCTGGAGAATCCTCACAGGCAAGGCTTCCCAAAGAATGGCCAAAAGGTCACATTAAGCCAGCCCCATTAAGGTCTACAATATGAGGTCCATGTGCGTTTTCACTCTCAACTATGGCTGCCAAGTCTTTCGAATAAAATCATGTGTTATCTTGGCTGAAATTCCCAGTGCTCTGTGGAAAGCAACTCTGGGGCTAGATCTCAGTTTCCAAGGGTGACTCTCATACATTGCCTCTTAAATCACAACACAATACATGGCAATACTTCTCTGAGATCAGTTCCTGAACTCAGTCTATAAGGGGAATCACACCAGAGTTCAAGCCCAGGTAGACCTTGTTATGTCTTCCAACTGTCACACAAATATCCACAATTAAATCCAAAACACTTCCACATGGCACTCATCTTCTTCCATTTACACAATCATCATAATCTCTGGCTGGAGGTTTCAATGGGGGTGCAGCCCAAGACAGTGTCCAATATAACCTCCCTTGCCCCTCATTTGCCTAAAATAAGGGTGGCCAGGACATCCTTCCAGTGAACCAAGAGTGATCAAATAGGCCTGCCATTAATATGGCACTGCTTCTCCAATTTGAGGCCTACTGACTGTGTGTTTTAGATTCTTTATGTGAATTGGAGTCTTGAGAAAAACCAAGCACTTATGGGCTAGCCTCTGCAGGGTTTTGAGGAACACATTTGAACCAAATAATCACTATTCTCACATGATGGATGACAGGAACCTTACAGAGGAATGCGAGAGACTTCATCCACACTGACTGCTCTTTTGTCCATTTTGGTTTTGGATGCACACATGGGATCCTTCTTTAGATCCATCAGGTGCTGAGAATCTAAGCCACAGTCTCACACAGGGCCAAAAGGCTGATTCAGACACATCCCTTTCCAAAGCAATTAAGCAAAGAGCCACAGGTGATGCCCTTTCATTTCCATTTGAAAACTGTTTCTTTAGGCTCTACAATGGTGTGGCCTGAGGCAAAGACCTTCCTGACATTCAGGGCATCAGAACAATTGGTGAGCAAAAGGCCCAAAGCAGGGTTTCTTCACTTAGAATTTCCTGGTCAAACTAATATCTGAGTTTTCTGAGATGCTCCCATTTCTTTCAGCTATCCAGTACATGGCCATGTCACAGAGCTTGGAGGTGGTACATATTTTGGACAAAAAAACATGAGCCTATTCTGGAGAGTGGCCAGAATTCAGGAAGAAAACAGGAACTTAGGAAGATTGTTGGAGTTGTCCACCCATAAGTCAAGCCGCAGTCCATTCATAAATTGGGCAAGTTGAGTCTAGACAGGACACATCCAATGATTCATTCTCTTTTCTAATATCTAAAACCACGGACACAGTGGGATACACAGACAAAGAAACACTGGCCTTGTCAAACGACTTACCAGAAACAGTTCACTCCAAACCAAACAAACCGCCTTTCCTACCTATTCTCAGAACATGAGACAAAATCTCAAACCCACACTCACACACACAAAGGAAGCTCCTTACCCAAGTAGGTCTGTGACTATTGGGAGTGTCTTCTGACTGGTGGGCCAAACTATGTTCTGATGAAATAGCCTGTCCTGTGTCAGATATGGTCTCGTTGGCCAAATCTGTGAAGTTGTCACTAGCCAGCGGTGAGCCACTACCTGCTGTCTCAGGAAAGGCCCCTCTTCAGAGCTTTCCTGACATTTGTTCATCCTCACCTCAGTAGGTACCAAGAAAGACTGACTCTGTCCTTGGTAAATCCAAAAAATAAGACCACTGGGACTGGGACTGAGACTGGCTCTGGGTGCCTGGCTTCCCGGATTCCAAGTTCAGAGAGTTCCATCACCAAGGAAGTGAGGTGAGATTACTTCCTTCAGGAATTCTTTGAGGTCATTGCCTTGGCAACCACTTTGTCCTATGAGATGGAGGCTGCCCTTACTTCCTGTGACACTTTTACAAGTTAGAATGGTATATCAACCATAGGCACCCAGGAACAGCTCTCCACACATGCCTGGTTTGGTCTATCTTGTGTACATTAACAAGAGAGAGGCTTATTCAGACACAACCCTTCATCCTGGAAAGGTTGTTTGCGATGGAAGATGACATTTGCTCTCTCAGGTCCTTCATAGATGCCTACATCTTCTCCAGGGATCAAATCTGCATGGACATTTGAGGTTCTCAGCAGGAGGAAGATACCCTACATTCCTGTATTGTAAGACGAACTCTGTCCCTGCTCTTCTGCAAAGTTAGATTGAGGGAAGAGTGTATGGTTAGGGTTAATAACATGTTTGATTTGGGTTACGAATCATTGCGAAGGATGATTAATAGTATTGGGAACCTGCGATATTTATAAGATTATAGAGGTGAAATATAAGTATGGAAACAGAAATCTAGGTAAGATTTGAAGCCCAGAAGGGCATTAGGCCCTTGATTGGGATACTTAGCTTATAATTACGTTGTGCACAGATGTCTCAGATAAATCGATAATCAATGGCATAGGACCTTACACCTTGGAAGATTGATTTTAGAAGAGAACATCCACTCAAATTGAGATAGTCGGTGGGATTAGGAAGGTAGTCAGTAGGTTTAGGAAATAGAGTGAGTATAGGACATGGAGCAAAAGTTCTGTAGCAATAGTGTTTTGGTTATAGAGTGAATGTAAATTTCAGCACATGTGAAGAGTCAGTCACAATGATTAACTGGGGAAAATATGTAGAAAGGAAAATATCAATACAGACCTTACGAAATTAGGCAATTATACAGTGAGTGATAGGATTAGACATTTTCAATAGGGTTGAGATTGAATACATAATCTTAGGAAGAAACAAATATGTCATAACCAATAGGAATGACATTTGAAAGCATTAGGCAACCAGGACATTTATCGTTTTAGTAATCCATGTTCACTTTCCATTTAGTATTTGGTACAATCATAAGTGTGATTTTTGCATTTTGTGCCCAGAAAAATATTATGATCAAATGTATATGTAGATCATATGACATGAGTATTTCTTCCACGATTACTGGGAGCAATATTTGAAGACATATAAATTAGTATTGGGGGTACAAAGTGGTGTACCCTGTGTCTATGAATATAGAGATAATGCATGAATAGACCATACTGTGAATAAATATTATAACTGGTTCCACTTTAAAAAATGGATTGAATTGATATCTGAAAATATATAGGAAATCATATATTGACATACAATCATTCACTCCAACCAGTTATATATCTAATGGTAATCTTAGGGTTATTGTTTATCATGAAGTGTGTGTGAGTTTTGTTTCAAAAGTGATTATGGAAATCGAAAATAATATGTTTGGAAAAAAGTCTCATGAAAAGACCAGTCAAGAAATATGGAGGAATCCATGTGTTCTGAAGCAGGAAGTGATTGAAAGTGAAACAAATGCCTATAAATTTTCTAAATTGTGAATGAAATATATATCCTGTTATGTGCATAAACTGATGAAATAGTAATGTATCAGTGTTGAATAAAAGTGAATGTCAAAATACACATCATGTCCAATAGGAATCTACTTGCATTGATGTTAAACTGGGTCAGTTACTGTAGAAATATTAGAATCGTGTGCATTATGCACCAAAGATAGTTTTTTTTTTTATTTTTATTTATGGTTGTTCAAAACATTACATAGTTCTTGATATATCATATTTCACACTTTGATTCAAGTTGGTTATGAACTCCCATTTTTACCCTGTATACAGATTGCAGAATCACATCAGTTACACATCCATTGATTCACATATTGCCATATTAGTGTCTGTTGTATTCTGCTGCCTTTCGTATCCTCTACTATTCCCCCTGGCCTCCCCGCCCCTCCCCACTTCTCTCTCTACTCCCTCTACTGTAATAAATTTCTCCCCCTTGTATTATTTTTCCCTTTCCCCTCAATTCCTCTTGTATGTAATTTTGTATAACCCAGAGGGTCTCCTTCCAATTCCATGCAATTTCCCTTCTCCCTCCCTTCCACCTCTCATCCCTGTTTAATATTAATCATCTTGTCATGCTCTTTGTCCCTATCTGTTCTTAGTTACTCTCCTTATATCAAAGATGACATTTGGCATTTGTTTTACAGGAATTTTGTAGCTTCACTTAGCATAATCCAGTCTAATGCCATCCATTTTCCTGCAAATTCTATGATTTTTTCATTTTTCAATGCAGAGTAATAATCCATTGTGTATTAATGCCACATTTTTTTTATCCATTATTCTATTGAAGGGCATCTAAGTTGGTTCCACAGTCTTGCTGTTGTGAATTGTGCTGCTATGAACATCGATGTAGCAGTGTCCCTGTAGCATGCTCTTTTTAGGTCTTTAGTGAATAGACCAAGAAGGGGAATAGCTGGGTCAAATGGTGCTTCCATTCCCAGCTTTCCAAGAAATCTCCATACTGCTTTCCCAATTGGCTGCACCAATTTGCAGTTCCACCAGCAATGTACAAGTGTACCTCTTTTACCACATCCTTGCCAGCACTTCTTGTTGTTTGACTTTATAATGGCTGCCAATCTTACTGGAGTGAGATGGTATCTTAGGGTGGTTTTGATTTGCATTTCTCTGACTGCTGGAGATGGTGAGCATTTTTTCATGTACTTATTGATTGATTGTATGTCCTCATCTGAGAAGTGTCTGTTGAGGTCCTTGGACCATTTGTTGATTGGGTTATTTGTTATCTTATTGTCTAATTTTTTGAGTTCTTTGTATACTCTGGATATTAGGGCTCTATCTGAAGTGTGAGTAGTAAAGATTTCTTCCCAGGATGTAGGCTCCATATTTACCTCTCTTATTGTTTCTTTTGCTGAGAAAAAACTTTTTTAGTTGAGTAAGTCCCATTTGTTCATTCTAGTTATTAACTCTTGTACTATGGGTGTCCTATTGAGGAATCTGTAGGCCGACCCCACAGTATGTACATCGTAACCAAATTTTTCTTCTATCAGACAGTGTGTCTCTGATTTGATATCAAGCTCCTTGATCCATTTTGAGTTAACTTTTGTGCATGGCGAGAGAAAGGGATTCAGTTTCATTTTGTTACATATGGATTTTCAGTTTTCCCAACACCATTTGTTGAAGATGCTATCCTTCCTCCATTGCATGCTTTTAGCCCCTTTATCAAATATAAGATAGTTGTAGTTTTGTGGATTGGTTTTTGTGTCCTCTATTCTGTACCATTGGTCCAACTGCCTTTTTCGGTACCAGTACCATGCTATTTTTGTTACTATTTCTCTGTAGTATAGTTTGAAGTCTGGTATCGCTATACCACCTGATTCACACTTCCTGCTTAGCATTGTTTTGCAATTCTGGGTCTTTTATTTTTTCATATGAATTTCATGATTGCTTTCTCTATTTCTACAAGAAATGCCTTTGGGATTTTGATTGGCATTGGATTAACCCTATAGAGAACTTTTGGTAATATCGCCATTTTGATGATGTTAGTTCTGCCTATCCATGAACAGGGTATATTTTTACATCTTCTAAGATCTTCTTCTATTTCTCTCTTTAGGGTTCTGTAGTTTTCATTGTATAAGACTTTCACCTCTTTTGTTAGGTTGATTCCCATTTTTTTTTTTTTTTAGGATATTGTCAATGGAGTGGTTGTCCTCATTTCCATTTCAGAGGATTTGTCGCTGATATACAGGAATGCATTTGATTTATGCGTGTTGATTTTATATCCTGCCACTTTGCTGAATTCATTTATTAGCTCTATTAGTTTCTTTGTAGACCCTTTTGGGTCTGCTAGGTATAGAATCATGTCATCTGCAATAGTGATAATTTAAGTGATTCTTTTCCTATTTATATGCCTTTAATTTCTTTCATCTGTCTAATTGCTCTGGCCAGTCTTTTGAGAACTATATTGAACAGAAGTGGTGAGAGCGGGGATCCCTGTCTTGTTCCAGATTTTGGAGGGAATGTCTTCAATTTTTCTCCATTAAGAATGACGCTAGCCTGCGGTTTAGCATAGATTGTTTTTAAAATATTGAGGAATGTTCCTGTTATTCCTAGTTTTTCGAGAGTTTTGAACATAAAGGGATGCTGTACTTTCTTTTTTTTTTTGCTTTTTCTGCATCTATCTAGATGATAATATGGTTTTTATTTTTAAGTCTATTGATGTGGTGAATAACACTTATTGATTTTCGTATATTGAACCCTCCTTGCATCCCAGGGATGAATCCTACTTGATCATGGTCCACATTTTTTTGATATGTTTTTGTATCTGATTCGCCAGAATTTAATTTAAGATTTTTGCATTTAGGTTCATTAGAGATATCGGTCTTTAGTCTTCTTTCTTTGAAGTGTCTATCTGGTGAAGGAATAAGAGTGATATTGGCCTCGTAGAATGAATTTGGAAGATCTCCCTCTTTTTCAATTTTCTGAAATAGCTTGAAAAGTATTGGTATTAGTTCATATTTAAAGGTTTTGTAAAAGTCTGCTGTATACCCATACGGTCCTGGGATTTTCTTAGTTGGTAGTCTTTGGATGGTTTCTTTTATTTCCTCAATTGATATTGGTATGTTTAGGTTGTCTATATCCTCCTAACTCACTCTGGTCAGATCATATGACTTAAGAAATATTTCGATGCCTTCTCTATCTTCTATTATTTTGGAGTATAAGGATTCAAAGTAATTTCTGATTATCTTCTGTATTTCTGAAATATCTGTTGTGATATTGCCTTTTTCATCCCATATGATAGTAATTTCAGTTCTCTCTCCTCTTCATTAGCATGGCTAGGGGTCTGTCCATTTTATTTATTTTTTCAACGAACCAACTTTTAGTTTTGTCAATTTTTTCAATTGTTTCTTTTGTTTCGATTTCATTGATTTCTGCTCTGATTTTAATTATTTCTTTCCTTCTACTTCTTTTGCTGTTGTTTGCTCTTGTTTTTCTAAGATTTTGAGATGAAGTATGAGATCATTTATTTGTTGTTTTTTTCTTTTTCTAAGGAATGAACTCCTAGCAATGAATTTTCCTCTTAGAACTGCTTTCAATGTGTCCCATAGATTCCGATATATTGTGTCTGTGTTTTCATTTTTTTCTAAGAATTTTTTATTTTCTTCCTTGATGTCTTCTATAACCCATTGATCATTCAGTAACCTATTGTTCATTCTCCAAATGATGCATGATTTTTCCTTCCTTCTTTTATCATTGATTTTTAGTTTCATTCCATTATGATAAGATAAGATGCATGGTATTATCTCTACTCCTTTAATTTGTCTAAGAGTTGCCCTGTGACATAATATATGATCTATTTTTGAGAAGGATCCATGTGCTGCTGAGGAAAAATGTAACTGCTTGATGTTGGGTGGTATATTCTATATATGTCAATTAAGTCTAGGTTATTAATTGTGTTATTGAGTTCTATAGTTTCCTATTTCAACTTTTGTTTGGAAGACCTGTCCAGTGGTGAGAGAGCTGTGTTGAAGTCTCCCATGATTATTGTATGGTGGTCTATTAGACTCTTGAACTTGAGAAAAGTTTGTTTGATGAACATAGCTGCACCATTTTTTGGGGCATACATATTTATGATTGTTATGTCTTGCTGGTGTATGGTTCTCTTGAACAGTATGTAGTGTCCCTCTTTATCCCTTTTGATTAACTTTGGCTTGAAATCTATTTTATTTGATATGAGTATGGACACTCCTGCTTTTTTCCAAAGTCCATATGAGTGATATGATTTTTTCCAAACTTTCACCTTCAGTGTATGTATGTCTTTTTCTTATCAAATGCGTCTCCGGTAGGCAGCATATTATTGGGTCTTGTTTTGTGATCCATTCTACTGGCCTGTGTCTGTTAATTGGTGAGTTTAAGCCATTAACATTTACAGTTATTATTGAGATAAGGGTTGTTCTTCCAGCCATATTTGTTAATTTATGTTATTAAACATGGATTGTTTTCCTCTTTGATTATTTCCCCCCTTTAATGTCCTACCTCCCACTGTTGGTTTTCATTATTTTCCAATTACTCTTCCTGTAATATTTTGCCAAGGATGTTTTAAAGAGATGGTTTTCTAGCTACAAATTCTTTTAACTTTTGTTTATCGTGGAAAGTTTTAATTTCATCTTCCATCCTGAAGCTTAATTTTGCTGGATACACAGTACATGGTTGGAACCCATTTTCTTTCTGTGATTGAAAAATGTCATTCCAGGATCTTCTAGCTTTCAGAGTCTTTGTTGAAAGATCAGCTGTAATCCTGATTGGTTTACCCCTAAATGTAATCTGCTTCCTTTCTCTTGTAGATTTTAAAATTCTCTCCTTATTCTGTATGTTGGGCATCTTCATTATAATGTGTCTAGGTGTGGATCTCTTATGATTTTTCACATTCGGCGTCCTGTAGGCTTTTAGAACTTGGGAGTCTGTCTCATTCTTCAAGTCTGGGAAGTTTTCTCATATTATTTCATTGAATAGATTGCTCATTCCTTTGGTTTGGACCTCTATACCTTCCTGTATCCCAATGACTCTTAAGTTTGGTCTCTTTATTTTATCCCATATTTCTTGGATGTTCTGTTCATGGTTTCTTAACAGTTTGGCTGAGCTGTCTATGTTCTTTTCAAGTTGAAATACTTTGTCTTCATTGTCTGATGTTCCATCTTCTAAGTGTTCTACTCTGATGGTAGTATTCTCAATTGAGTTTTTAAGATGGTTTATTGCTTCCTGCATTTCTAGGATTTCTGTTTGTTATTTTTTACAACCTCTATCTCCCTGTATAGTTGATCTTTTGCTTCTTGGTTTTGTTTATGTAATTCATTGTTGAAGTGATCTTTCATTGTCTGATTTTGCTGTCTAATGTCTTCCTTGAGACTTCAGATCATCTGAAGAATGTATATCCTGAGTTCTTTATCTGACATTCCATCTGCTGCAGCTATTACCTCTTCTAAAGTTGTGTTGACCTGCATTGCTTGTGGTTCTTTTTTCCTTTTCTTTTCATACTGCTCGCGTTTCTTTCTGCTTGGTGAAACTGTTGTGATTTTGAAATTTTCCCCCTATATATTTATATTGCTCTTGTATATTTGAAAAGTCTTCATTGCAGGGGCAGGGGTGGCTGTGCTGTTCCACCAATTGGGGTGATCTGTCTACCATGCTGACCGGCCGCTAGGCCTGTTATTCTGATCGGTCGCAGGTCTGCTTACCATGCAGGCGCAGGAGGCTGCTCTCCTCTGCCCCTCCTCCAATTGGTGTTACGTGTCTACCACGCCCGTGGACCCCTACGGTGTTCTGCCGATCGGTCGCAGGTCTGCCTACCTTGCTTGCGTGGGCGGCGGCTCTGCTCTACCCCTACCCCAATTGGGGTGACGTGACTACCACGCCGGTGGGCCGCTGGGCCTGGTCTGCCGGTTGGTCGCAGGTCAGGATACCTTGTGAGCACGGGCTACAGATCTGTTCTGCCCCTACTCCAAATGGGGAAAAGTGTCTGCCGCGCCAGCAGGCCACTGGGCCTCTTCTTCTGGTCAGGTGCAGGTCTGCTACCTTGCAGGCGCGGGTGGTGGCTCTGCTCTGCCCCTACTCCAATTGGTGTGTCGTGACTACCATGCCTGCAGGTTGCTGGGCCTGTTCTGGGCATGGGCAAAGGCTCTGCTCTGCCCCTACTCCTATTGGGGTAATGTGACTACCATGCCGGTGACCCACTGGGATTGTACTAGGCACGGGAGAAGGCTCTGCTCTGCAACAACTCCAATTGGGGTGACGTGACTACCACACCTGTGGGTCGCTGGGCCTGTTCTGGGCCCGGGTAGCGGCTCTGTTCTGCCTCTACTCCAATTGGGTTGACGTGACTACCATGCAGGTGTTTCACTGGGTCTGTTCCAGGTGCGGGCAGCTGCTCTGCTCTGCCCCTCTGGCTTGATGACAAAGTGAGAGAGACCCGGGTGTTTGTGACTCACTTTCTTCACCAGGAGACCTACTGTTTCTGTCACTGCTGGTATCAATGAAGTTATCTCCTCTGCTGCTTTCTGATGACATCAGAAATTTGTCATGTTGGTATCCCATGTGAAAGGCAGCATTTCGTTGCCTTTTCTGGGTGACGAAAGCAATGGGTGAGTCCTGACCGGCCCTCACAAGCCGCATCTCAATCCTGTTGCCACTGCCTATGAAGGCTCGGTTGATATTTACCTCCACAGTATTCAGCAAGACCCGGAACGAGAAGCAGTTTCCGCGGGTTCTTTAGCCCTGGGCCAGATCAGTTCCGAGAGGCGGAATTCGGCCGCTCTGGGCTTGGTGTATGTTCTAATAGGAACAGGCTCCAAGACGGAGTTTCTTCAGGTTCTTTGGCACTGAGCCTGAGTAATTTGTCTGCGACACAAAGGTGAATGGCATCCTGAAATTACCTGTTCTATAGCTGAATGAGCTTCGATCAGTCGAAAACAGGGAGGGTGACATCAGCTCTCCAAGATGGTGGCCGCTGGCTTCCTCTTTGGTCTGACCAGTGTGGAGAACCGAATTGGACCGCATCGTTTCCCGTCTCAAACCCAGAATTCAGCACTTAGCACAGTGATTGCATACCTGTCAGGAGCCCACAGAATCCACACCGCTGTATATTTGCATTGCTATCTCTTCGTTTCCCAGTGCACGCTGCAGACTCTTGCCGCAGACCGATTTCCTGAATAAGCAGCATGACCCTCTATGCAGACAAATCACTCGTGTTTGAGCCCGCGTAGCTGATCCTCGTGAGATGGAAATATGTCGACTAGGTTTTGCAGCACCCCAATTTTGCTGGAAATTTCTAACAAGATAGGTTTTAGCCATTATAACTCGTCATTCTCCCGCACAGTGACGCGGTACATGGGGGTGATGCACTCCCTTCACCACCATCATATGATCCCCCAAAGTTAGTTTTCAGTACTAAGAAACAAATATGTATTTCTGGTGGATGAATAATTCTGAGAATATTCTTGTGAAAACTTGATTATTAATCCAAATACATGAATATGAGTGAATTTAGGGAGTGAATAATAAGAAAAATATACTTCATATTTTGAAAAATCTGGAGAGTGAATATATATATATATATATATATATATATATATATATATATATATATATATATATATATATACACACACATACACACACAGACATTAAAAAGTAGCATTATGTATGCCAATCGAAATTCACCACGAAGTAATATATCATCCACAGATCCAAAAATATTCATTTTAATGAACATGGATTTATGTTGTTCAAATAAGAAGCTCACTCATATGTTGAATTTTCAGTTCCAACAGCATTTAGTAGGAGTGATCTCTTCTCACAATTTGCATCTGCCAAGCCAGCCACCTCGCAAAATGTACGAGTGATACCAGGTAGAATTCTATATGTGCATATAAAAATACATGTGATGAATAGGCTACAGAGAAAGGGAGACAGTTATTCACATGTTTGTTAACTTTTAAAACACATGGAGAACTATTTCAATTAAAATTCGCTAGATTTATAACACCTACCATTTATCATTCGAAAGGCAAGTCCAACTGTCCAACTATACACCATGCCTCCTGTGAACCTCTTGTATTTCTATTCTGTTTGGGTTATTTTTCTCCACCATATTAGGATTAAAAGTCAAAGTCTAGTAGGGTATATGTTAGTGTCAGGGATTCAGTATTTCGAATGGAAAATTGGAAAATGTATCAAATGTGTATGCAAATATGTGCTACACAAAAATCTTCCCACCCTCATTCAGCACAATGCCGTGACATTACCTTCGCCCCACATAAGACACAATTAGAGGAGAAGAGTTAGAAAATCTGTGAATACATATGTGTAATGAAAAATGCTCAGGAGTTCACAAATTTGCAGGTGGTAGAGGAGTTTCCAAATGTAAGGGACAGGGTAAAAACTCCACAAACATGAAGTTCTGCCAGCCTAACATCTGGAGAAACTGCCTCTGAGGTTGGGCAATGAAATATATGCTGTTGTCAGGAGCATTAGCTTCATTTGTTGTGAGACCATCATAGCTGAGTCTTCATCTATGTGATCTGGATGACATGGATTCTTATTTTCCAATGAACATGAGGCAGCAGTGCTGAATTTTCTATTTGTAGGTAACCTGTGGCCACTGGGGTCTAAGTGTCTCCCCTTGTGGACTGTAATTCCATTTGGTCATCCTCCACTATTCGTGGTATTTCTTGCTGCTGCACTGGGAGATTGGTGTTTGCTTCATGAAATACAAGGATTTCAAATGGGACACAGTGCTGAAGTAAGTTCTGTCAAGTGTGGTGGGTCAGGTTCGTCAGAAGAATGCACCAACCAGGCTTCTATCCCACATAGCTTGCCCCATTGACCATAGCAACCTGATTCTGAACATTGCCCTAAAACCTCTCCATATAACAATATGCTTTTACATATAAGGGTCTACTGGCTGCAAAATGTCAGTCACAATCCATTTGGAAGCCAATGGCAGATCCAAATGCCCCCACCACAGATGTTTTATTATACACCTGCCAACCACTACTCTAGTACAACTACTCAGCAGGATCCAACTTACTGGCATCTCTGTTCAACACCATTTTCATAAAACCCAGTCAATCAAGGCACTGTCTTGTATACTCATGATCAGCAACAGGACATCCAAATATTCTCCAGTGCTACCCGGTCATGGGAATTTCAAAAATTTCATGGTATTGATATAGCCAATTTTCAAGGATGAAGTTGGAGGCACTGTGAATTTTAATTCACTCAGAAACAATTAAATGGTGAGGAAGCTCATTTCAATGAAAACTCTGGAGAATTCTTACAGGCAAGGCTTCCAAAAGTGGCGAAAAGTCAGATTAAGCCAGGCCCGTTGAGGTCTACAATGTATGGTCCATGTGTGTTTCGACTCTCAAATATGGCTGCCAAGTCTTTAAGAATAATATCATGTGATATCCTGGCTGAGATTCCCTGTGCTCTGTGGAAAGTCAACTTGGGCCTAGATGTCACTTTCCAAAGGCAAGTCTCATGCATGGCCATCTAAAATTCCAACACAATTCCTGGCAATAATTCTCTGAGATCAGTAAAAGAACTCAGTCTCTATGGGGAATCACACCAAAGTGCAAGCCTAGGTGGACCCAGAGATCTCTTCCAACCGCCAGACAAATATCCACAATTAAAACCAAACACTCTCACATGGCCCTCATCTTCTTCCATATAGACACTCATTATATTCTCTGGCTGGAGGTTTCCATAAGGGACGCAGCCCATGACAGTGTCCAAAATAAGCTCCCTGCCCCTCATTTGCCTAAAGTCAGGGTGGCCTGGACTCTCTTCCTGTGAACCAGTAGAGATCAAATAGGCCTGCCTTTAATATTGCTTGGCTTCTCCAACTTGAGGCCTTCTAGCTTTGGGGTTTAGATTCTTTAAGTGAATTGGAGTCATGAAAATGAAACACCTATGGCCTAGCCTCTGCAGGGCTTTGAAGAACTCATTTGACCCAAAGGATCCCTATTCTCACTTGATGGATATCAGGAACCTACCAGAGGAAGGCAAGAGAGTTCATCAACAATATCTGATCTTTTTGCCATTTTGGTTTTGGATGCATGCATGGGATCTATCTTTAGATCCATCAGGTGCTGAGAATCTAAGCCACAGCCTCACACAGGGCCAACAGGCTGATTCAGACATATCCCAATCCTAAGCAATTAAGCAAAGAGTCACAGGTGATTCCCATTCATTTCCATTTGAAAACTGTTTTCTTCAGGGTTCACAAAGTGGTGGCTTGAGGCAAAAAACTTCCTGACATTCAACAGAACAATAGGTAAGCAAAAGGAACAAAGAGGGGTTTCTCCACTGAGACTTTCCTGGTCAACAGATATTTGAGATTTCTGAGATGCTAGCCATTTCTTTCAGCTATCCAGTACATAGCCATGTCACAGATCTTGGAGGTACAAATCTTGGACACAAAACCACGATACTATTCTGGAGAGTGGCCAGAATTGAGAAAGAAAACAGGAAATTAGGAAGCTTGTACGTGTTGCCCATCCATAAGGCAAGCCAGAGTCCACTCATGAATTGGGCAGAATGAATGCTGGGAAGCTTTCTACTAGACAGGACACATCCATTGATGCATTGTCTTTTCTAATGTCTACAACAATGGACTCAGTGGGATACACACACATAGAAACACTCGCCTTGTCAAAGGACTTAATAGAAATATTCCACTCCATACCAAACAAACCACCTTTCCTACCTATTCTCAGAACATGAGTCAAAACCACAAACTCACACCCACACCCAAAAAGGCACCTCCTTCCCCCTAGTAGGTCTGTGACTCCCTGGAGTGTCGTCTGACTGGTGGGCCATTCTATGTTCTTCCAAAATGACCTCTCCTGTCTCAGATCATGTCTGCTTGGCCAACTCTGTGAAGTTCTCAAGAGCCAGCGGTGAGACACTACCTGCTTTCTCAGGAAAAGCCCCTCTTCAGAGGTTTCCTGGCATTTGGCCATCCTCACATCTGTAGGTACCAGGAAAGACTGACTCTGTCATTGGTAAATCCAAACATGTCAGACCACTGGGACTAGGACAGGGACTGTCTCTTCGTGCCTGGCTTCCTGGATTTCATGTTCAGAGAGTTCCATCACCAAGGAAGTGAGGTGAGATCACTTCCTTCAGGATATGAATGATGTCACTGCCTTGGAAACCACTTTGTCCTAACAGTTGCTTCCAAAAGTATCATGAGGTGGAGGCTGTCCTGATTTTCATGGGACACTTTCTCTAGTTAGAATGTTATATCAACCATAAGCACCCGGGAACAGCTTCCACACAGGACTGGTTTGGTCCATGTTCTATACATTAAGAAGAGAGAGACTGATTCAGACACAACCCTCCATCCTGACCAGGATGATTGCCATGGAAGATGACTTTTGCTTTCTGAGGTACTTCATAGCTGCCTTCATCTTCACCAGGGATCATTTCTGCATGAACATTTGAGTTTCTCAGCAGGTGAAGATCCCCTAGATTCCTGTAGTTTAATACCCACACTGTTATTGCTCTCCTGCAAAGTGAGTGTATGGTTACGGTTAATAATATGTTCGATTTGGGTTAGGAATCATTCTGCAGGAAGAATAATGAGATTGGGAACCTGCGATATTTATAAGAATATATACGTGAAATATATGTATGAAAACGGGAATCTAAGAAATATTTGAAGCCCAGAATGGCATTGGGCCCTTTATTTGGATACTTAGTGTTGAATTATGTTCTGTACAGTTGTCTCAGTTAAATCGATATACAGTGGCATAGGACCTTGTACCTTGGATGATTGAATGTAGAAGAGAACATCCAGTCAAAAAGGGATAGTCAGTAGGATTAGGAAGATAGTCAGTAGGTTTAGGAAGAAGAGTGAGTATATGGTTTGGAATAAAAAGCTTCTTTAGCAATAGGGTTTCGTTTAGAGAGTGAATGGAAATGTCAGCACATGTGAAGAGTCAGTCACAATGATGAACTGGGGAAAATATGTAGGAAAGCAGGTGTCAATAGAGACATTACGAAATCAGGCAAAGTATAAAGTGAGTGATAGGATTAGACATTTTCAACAGGGTTGAGTTTGAATACATAATCATAGGAAAAAACAAATATCTCGTCACGAATGGGAATGACATTTGAGAGCATTAGGCAACCTGGACATGGATGTTATTAGTTATCCATGTTCACTTTCCTTTTAGGCTTTGGTACAATCATAAGTGTGACATTTTTATGGTTTTTTTTTTGTTCAGAATATTACTGTGATAAAATGTATATGTAGATCAGGTGGCATGAGTATTTCTTTCACCATTTCTGGGAGCATTATTTTGAAGACGTATACATTAGTATTAGGGGTACAAAGAGGTGTACCCTGTGTCTATTAATATAGAGATAATGCATGAATACACCATACTATGAATAAATAACGTAACTGATTCCACTTTAAATAATGGATTGAATTGATATGTGAAAATATATAAGAAATCTTATATTGATATACAATCATTCATTCCAACCAGTTATATATCTAATGGTAATATTAGGATTATGGTTAATGATGAATGGTGTTTGAGTTTTGCTTCACACGTGATGATGTTAAACAAAAATAATATGTTTGGAAAGAAGTCTCATGAAAAGACCAGTCAAGAAACATGGAGGAATACATGTGTTCTGAATCAGGAAGTGATTGATCGTGAAACAAATGCCTATAAATTTTCTAATTTGTGACTGAAATATATATCCCATCATGTGCATGAACTGAAGACATAGTAACGTACAAGTGTTGAATAAAAATGAAAGTCAAAATACACATCATGTCCCCTAGGAATCTACTTGCATTCATTTTAAACTGGCTAAGTAACTGTAGAAATATTAGGGTTTGTATGCACCATTCACTGAATTTAGTTTTCAGTACTAGGAAACAATATGTATTTCAGGTGGATGATTATTTCTGAAAATAATCTTGTTGAAAGTTGATTATAAATCCACAGATATGAATATGAATGTATTTAGGGAGTGCATAATAAGACACATATATTTCATATTTTTAAAAATCTAAAGAGTATATATATATATATATATATATATATATATATATATATACACACACACACACACGCAAATGCACAGATATTAAAAAGTAGCAATACAGGAGATCCATTATGAAGGCAGGCATGGAGAATTCAAGTCTATGATCTCTTCAGCTGTGCGGGCATAGGGAGTCGTAAACTGTCTAAATGCTGTTTGCTCAGAATCACTAGGCAATATTGACCTGTTGTGAATCTGGGGCGAACAGTCTGGGCCCCTCAGAACACACACAAAGCCCGGATTGGCTGCATTCAAGCTTAGATTCATCTGGTTTTTGTGACTCAGCACTAACATTCCCGCTGAAATAATTGGTCGGGCTTTCGGAATTGACAGAGTTAAAAGCCAACTGAGCCTTCATAGGCAGTGTCCACAGGATTGAAATGGGGCTTGGGAGAGATAGTCAGGACCCACCTGTTGCATTGGTCACCCAGCAAAGGGAACGAACGGTCACCATTTTAATGGGATACCACCATGGCAGCGAACTGACGTCACAGTCGGAGGAGATAACTTCATTGAAACCAGTGCGACAAGTGTGTTATCCCATTGCCATCTCTCTCAACACCGCAGGGAAACCTCAAGGGCCCTTCCCACCTCTGCCATAATGGCCCCTCCCAGCTCTCCAAGGAGCGCGATACCCAGACCTAGGGAATCAGGATTGGCTCGGGACTCGAGGCGTGTAATTGCCGGCTACCGCTCCCACCAGTGCTGACAATTGAGGTCTCTTACACCACCTACCGGGGCCATGGCTCCCGAAGGGCAAGCAAATTCGCTGGGGTTTCTCAGCCCCAAGCTCTACAAACTTAGGGTCTGAGGGAGGCAATCAAGGAGAGTGTGCCCAGGCGTTCATGGAAACAGGGCTACCAGGAGCAGAGGCCTGGCTTGTAACCATTATTGTGGTGAGCGTCACAGGTGAGTGGGGCCTGGCTTGAGGAAGCACAAGAGAAGGCCCTAGGCACTCAGGGTTGGAGACCCGCCCAGTCTGGGAGGAAGAGCTGCTGCACAGTGATTGGTTCCCACTTATTGAGAGGAGAAGCTTGGCCCAGTGCGCACAGCTCCACCTACTGGAAGAGAAGTTAATTGAACTCTAGGACTGCATGTATTATTACTATTTTTTTATTTGTATTTTTTTCTTTTTCTTTCATTTTCATTTTTGTTGTTGTTGTTCATTAACTTTTTTAAATGTTTTTATTTTTTTAGTTTCTTTTATTTTATTATTATTATTATTAATATTATTATTTTAAATTTTAATTTTCAATTTTTTAATCATCATTATTACTTAAAATTTTCTTTCTTTATTTTCTATTTTTTTTTGTCTTTTCATTTCATTTCAATTTTTTTATTCCCCCTTACTTGAATTCTACCTGCCTACTCTCATTCTCTTTAGTGACTTCTCCCTTCCCTTCTAATATCTTTCCTCGCAAGCATCAAATAAATTTATAAGAGTAAGCAGTAACTCAGTAGTCAAACAGAACGAGAAGTAACATGAGAAGCATAATAAAGCAAGGAAGAAAAGGAGTACGAACAATGAAGGACAGCCTAAATATTCAAGAGCACCTAGAGTCATCAGAAAAATGGTCATATAAAGAACTCAAGGAATACCTTAGACAGATGGAATGGAACCTTAAAGAGGATACGAGACAGCAAAAACAAACAGTGATAGAACACATTGAAAATAAATTACATAAACAGATAAAATAAGAAATTAAGCATCTTTATCAGGAGATAGAGATTATTAGAAAAATCAAACAATAATTCTAGAAATCAAGGAAATGATAAACCAAATTAAAAACTCAATTGAGAGTATCACTAACAGTGTAGAGCAAGTAGAAGACAGAATGAAGACAAAATATATCATCTTGAAAAAAGTCTAGCCAACAAAGAAATGCTGTAAAAAATTATGAGAAAACATTCAAGAGATATGGGATAACATAAAAAAAAAAAAAAACTAATGAGTCATATGGATAGAGGAAGGTACAGAGATTCAAACCAAGGGAATGAGAAACCTGCTGAATGAAATAATTACAGAAAACTTTCCAGAAATAAAAATGAAAAGGGATAAACAAATTGTAGAGGCTTACAGGACATCGAGCACACAAAATCACAGTAGACCAATGCCAAGACACATTGTTATGAAGATATCCAATATACAGAACAAAGAGAAAATATTAAAAGCTACCAGAGAAAGGAGGCAGATTACAATCATTACAATCAGGGGTAAACCAAAAAGGTTAACAATGGATTTTTCATCATAGATCCTGGAAGTGAGAAGATCCTGGAACAACGTACTTCAAACACTGAAAGACAATGGATGCCAACCAAGAATTATGTATCCAGCAAAATTAAGCTTAGGGTAAGACAACGAGATAAAAATATTTCATGATAAACAAAACCTAAAAGAATTTGCAGCCAGATAACCAGCATTGCAAAGCATCTTGAGCAAAACACTACACGAGGAAGAAATGAAAATCAACAACGAAAACCATGAGTGAGAAGTGCCTCAGTAATGACAGAGGGCGGGGGAAAAGCTAATCATGGAGAAACAAACTAATTTAAAAAAAAGATATAAGCAAACATGGGTGGCAGTACAAACCATATATCAATAGTAACTCTAAAAGTAAATGGCTTAAACTCTCGAATAAAGTGACATAGGCTTGTAACTTGAAATAAAAAAAAAAATCCAACAATATATTGCCTCCAGGGGACACATCTGAATGGAAAAGACATACACAGGCTGAAGGTGAAAGATTGGGAAAATTTATACCATGCACACGGTCCTCGTAAGCAAGCAGGGGTGGCCATCCTCCTATCGAATAAAATCGACCTCAAGACTAATTTAATCAAAAGGGATAAAGAAGGACATTATATACTGCTAAAATGAACCATTCACCGACAAGACATAACAATTATCAATATTCACGCAGCAAATAATGGTGCTGCGATGTTCATAAAACAAATTCTCCTCAAGTTAAAGAATCAAATAGACCACAATACAATAATTATGGGTGACTTCAACTCACCTCTCTCACCATTGGACAGATCCTCCAAACAAAAGTTGAAAAAAGAAACTATAGAACTCAATCTCGCAATCAATACCCTAGACTTAACTGACATATATAGAATATATCAACCATCATCAAGTGGATATACTTTTTTCTCAGCAGCACATGGATCCTTCTCAAAAATAGACCATATGTTATGCCATAGGGCAACCCTCAGTAAATATAAAGGGGTGGAGATAATACCATGAATTTTTTGTGATCATAATGGAATGAAACTGGAAACCAATGATAAAAGAAGGAAGAAAAAAATCATACATCACATCCAAAATGAAGAATATGTTACTGAATGATCAATGGGTTACAGAAGACATAAAGGAGGAAATCAAAAAATTCTTAGAGATAAATGAAAATACAGACACAACATATCAGATTCTATGGGGTACAATGAAAAGAAGTTTTAAGGGGTAAATTCATCGCCTAGAGGTCATTCCTCAAAATAGAAAAGAAAAACAAATAAATGAGCTCACACTTCATCTCAAAGCCTTAGAAAAGGAAGAGCAAAACAACAGCAAATGTAGCAGAAGGCAAGAAATAATTAAAATCATAGCGAAATTGAAACAAAAGAAACTATTGAAAAAATTAAAAAAAACTAAAAGGTGGTTCTTCGAAAAGATAAATAAGATAGACAGACCCTTAGCCATGCTAACGAAGAGAAGAAGAGAGAGAAATCAAATTACTAACATACGGGATGAAAAAGGCAATATTACAACAGATGCTACATAAATACAGAAGAAAATTAGAAATTATTTTGAAAACCTGTATTCCAATAAAATAGAAAATAGTGAAGACATCGATAAATTTCTTATGTCATATGATTTTCCCAGACTGAGTCAGGAGGAAACACACAATTTAAACAGACCAATATCAATGAATGAAGTAGAAGAAACAATCAAAAGACTACCAACCAAGAAAAGCCCAGGACCGGATGGGTATACAGCAGAGATTTACAAAACCTTTAAAGAAGAATTAATACCAATACTTCTCAAGTTATTCAGGAAATAGAAAAACTGGGAGCTCTGCCGAATTCATTCTATGAGGCCAACATCACCCTGATTCTGAAACCAGACAAAGACACCTCAAAGAAAGAAAACTACAGACCAATATCTCTGATGAACCTAGATGCAAAAATCCTCATTAAAATTCTGGCGAATTGGATAGAAAGGCACATCAAAAAAATCGTGCACCATGATCAACTTGGATTCATCCCTGGGATGCAAGGAGGGTTCAATATATGGAAATCAATAAATGTTATTCACAACATCAATAGACTTAAAGATAAGAACCATATGATCATCTCGATAGATGCAGAAAAACCATTCAACAAAGTAGAGCATTTCTTTATGTTCAAAACATTTTAAAAACTAGGGATAACAGGAACTTACCTCGACATTGTAAAAGCTATCTATGTTAATCCTCAGGCTAGCATCATTCTGAATGGAGAAAAATTGAAGGCATTCCCTCTAAAATCTGGAACAAGACAGGGATGTCCTCTATCACCACTTCTATTCAATATAGTTCTCGAAAAACTGGCCAGAGCAATTAGAGAGATGAAAGACATTAAAGGCATAAAAATAGGAAAAGGAGAACTTAATTATCACTATTTGTAGATGACATGATTCTATACATAGAAGACCCAAAAGGGTCTACAGAAAAAACTACTAGAACTCATAAATGAATGCAGCAATGTGGCAGGATACAAAATCAACATGAATAAATCAAAGGCATTTCTGTATATCAGCGACAAAACTTCTGAAACAAAAATGAGTCAAAACACTGCATTCCCAATTTCCTCAAATAATTAAATACTTGGGAATAAACCTAACAAAAGAGGTGAAAGATTTATATAATGCAAACTACAGAACCCTAAAAAGAGAAATAGAATAAGATCTTAGAAGATGGAAAAATATACCGTGTTCATGGATAGGCAGAACTAACATCATCAAAATGGTGATATTACCAAAAGTTCTCTATAGGTTTAATGCAATGCCAATCAAAATCCCATAGAAACTTTTTGTAGAAATAGATAAAGCAATCATAAAATTCAAATGGAAAAATAAAAGACCCAGAATAGCAAAAGCAATTCTAAGCAGGAAGTGTGAATCAGGCAGTATAGCGATACCAGATTTCAAACTATATTACAGAGCAATCATAATAAAAACAGCATGGTACTGGTACCAAAACAGGCGGGTGGACCAATGGTACAGAATGGAGGACACAGAAACTAATCCAAAAAGCTACAACTATCTTATATTTGATAAAGGAGCTAATGGCCTGCAATGGAGGAAGGATAGCATCTTCATCAAATGGTGTTGGGTAAACTGGAAATCCATATGCAACAAAATGAAACTGAATCCCCTCCTCTCGCCATGCACAAAAGTTAACTCAATGTGGATCAAGGAGCTAGATTCAAATCAGAGTCTCTGCATCTGATAGAATAAAAAGTTGGCTCCTATCTACATATTGTGTGGTCAGGCTCCAAATTCCTTAATAGAACACCCATAGAATAAGAGTTAATAATAAGAATCAACAAATGGGACTTACTTAAACTGATTTTTTTTCTTAAAGAGAGAAACAATAAGAGAGGTAAATATGGAGCCTACATCATGGGAACAAATTTTTAGTCCTCACCCTTCACATGGAGCCCTAATATCCAGAGTATACAAAGTATACAAAGAACTCAGAAAATTAGACAATAAGATAACCAATAACCCAAAGGGCCAAGGACCTGAAGAGAAACTTCTCAGAGGAGGACATAGAATCAATTAACAAGTACATGAAAAAATGCTCTCCATTTCTAGCAGTAAGAGAAATGCAAATAAAAACCACCCTAAAATACCATCTCAATCCAGTGAGATTGGCAGCCATAATGAAGCCAAACAACAACAAGTGCTGGCGAGGATGTGGGGAAAAGGGTACTCTTGTACATTGCTGGTGGGACTGAAAACTGGTGCGGCCAATTTGGAAAGCAGTATGGAGATTCCTGGGAAATCTGGGAATGGAAGCACCATTTGATCCAGCTATTGCCCTTCTCGGACTATTCCCTGAAGACCTTAAAAGAGCGTACTACAGGGATACTGCCACATCGATTTTCATAGCAGCACAATTCACAATTGCTACACTGTGGAACCAACCCAGATGCCCTTCAATAGATGAATGGATAAAAAAATGTGACTTTTATATACTATCGAGAATTACGCAGCACTAAAAAATGACAAAATCATGGAATTTGCAGGGAAATGCATGGCACTGAGCAGATTATGCTTAGTGAATCTAGCCAATCCCTAAAAAACAATTACCAAATGTCTTCTTTGATATAATGAGAGCAACTAAGAACAGAGCAGGGAGGAAGAGCATGAAGAAAAGATTAACATTAAGCAGAAACATGACGTGGGAGGGAAAGGGAGAGAAGAGGGAAATTGCATGGTAATGGAGAGAGACACTTATTGTTACACAAAATTACATATAAGAGGTTGTGGGAAAATAAACAAGGAGAGAAATGAATTACAGTAGGTATGGTAGAGAGAGAAGATGTGAAGAGAGGGGAGTGGGGATAGTAGAGTATAGGAAAGGTAGCAGAATACAACAGTAACTAATAGGGTATTATGTAAAAATATGGATGTGTAACTAATGTGATTCTGCAATCTGTATTTGGAGTAAAAATGGGAGTTCATAACCCACTTGAATCTAATGTATGAAATATGATATTCAAGAGCTTTGTAATGTTTTGAGCAACCAATAAAAGAAAAAAAAAGTAGCAACATATATGCCAATAGAAATTCATCATGAAATGTATATAATCCACAGATCGAAAAATGTTCATTTTACTGAACATGGATTCATGTATAATGTTTTTCAACTAGGAAGCTCACCCACAGGTTGAATTTTCAGTTCCAACAGCATTTAGGAGGAGTGAACTCTTCTCTCAATTTGCATCTGCCAATTCAGCCACCTCACAAGTGTATACTAGTGATATCAGGTAGAATTCTATATGTGCATATAAAAATACATGTGCTGAATAGGCTACAGAGAAAGGGAGACAGGGATTCACATATTTGCTAATTTTAAAATCACATTTAGAACTATTTCAACAAAAAAATTGACTAGACTTATAACTCCTACATTATATAATGCAAAAGCCAATTCCAACTATACACAATGCGTCCTCTGAACTGCTTGTGTTTCTTCTCTTTTTGGCTTATTTTTCACCATCATATTAGGATTATTAGTCAGAGACTAGTAGGGTATGGGTTAGTGTCAGGGATTCAGTATTTCAAATGGAAAATTGAAAAATGAATCCAATGTGTATGTAAATATGTGCTACACAAAAATCTTCCCACTCACATCCAGAACAATGCCTTGACATTACCTACGCCCCAAGTAAAACACAATTAGAGTAGAAAAGTGTGAAAATCTATGAATACATATATGGAATGGAATATGCTCGGGAGTTCACAACCTTGGAGGTGGTAGAGGAGTTTCCAAAAGTAAAGGACAGGGTAAACACTCCACAAAAAGGAGCTCTACTGGCCTAAGAATTCTTGGGAAACGGCTTCTGAGGTTGGGCACTTGAAATATATGTTGTTCTCATGAGCTTTAGCTTCTTTGTAGTGAGACCATCATAGCTGGGTCTGCATCTATGTAACCGAAAGACATGGTTTCTTATATTCCAATGAACATGAGGCAGCAGTGCTCAATTCTCTCTTTGTAGCTAAACTGTGTCCATTGGAAGCTAAGTGTCTCCCAGTGGGGACTGTGAAGACATTTGGTCATCCTCCACTTTTCGTGGTATTTCTTGCTGCTGCACTGGGAATCTGGTATTTGCTTCACAAAACATAAAAAGTTCATCTGAGATACAGTGCTGGAGGGAGTTCTGTCACGTGTGGTGGGTCAGGGTCTGCAGGAGAATGCACCAACCAGGCTTGTATCCCACATAGCTTGCCCCAATAACCATAGCAACCTGATTCTGAATATTGCCCTGAAAACTCTCCATTTAACAAGATGCCTTTACATATAAGGGTCTGATGTCTGCACTATATCAGTCACAAAAAATTTGGAAGCCAATGGCAGATTCACATGGCCCCACCATGATGTTTTATCACACACCTGCCCACCACTGCTATAGGCCCCCTACTCAGCAGGCTCCAAATTACTCGCTTCTCTTGTTCTACACCATTTTCATGAAACCCAGTCAAAAACAAGGCACTGTCTGGTATACACATGATCAGCAACAGGACATCAAAAGTTTCTGCAGTGCCACCTGGTCATGGGAATTTCAAAAATTTCATGTATTTATCTAGAAATTTTTCAAGGATGAAGTTAGAGGCACTGTGGGTTTCAATTCATTCAGGAACCATTAAGTGTTGAGAAAGTTCATTACAATGAACGCTCTGGAGAACTCTCACAGTCAATGCTTCTCAAACAGTTGCCAAAAGGTCTCCTAAAGCCAGGCCAACTGACATCTACAATGTGAGGTCCATGTGTGTTTTGACTCTCAAATATGGGTGCTAAGTCTTTCAGAATAAAATCATGTGATATCCTGGCTGAGATTCTCAGGCCTCTTTGGAAACCACCCTGGGCCTAGATCTCAGTTTCCAAGAGTGAGTCTCATGCGTGGCCTCCTAAAATCCCAACACAATTCATGGCAATACTTCTCTGAGGTCAGTTTCAGAACTCAGTCTCTAAGGGGAATCACACCAGAGTTCAAGCCCAGGTGGACCCAGTCATCCCTTCCATCCGCCAAAAAATGACCACAATTAAAATCAAAACACTCCCACAGCGCCATCATCTTCTTCCATGTAGACACTCATCATAACCTCCAGCTGGAGGTTTCTATGAGCCCAAATAAGCTCACTTGCCGGTCATTTGCCTAAAATCATGATGGCCTGGACACTCTTCCTGTGAACCAGGAATGATCAAATATTCCTGCTGTTAAAGTGTTCCACTTCTCCAATTTGAGGCCTACTGGCTGTAGGGTATAGATTCTTTATGTGATTTGGAGTCATGAGAAAACCCAAGCAAATATGGGCTAGCCTCTGCAGGGATTTCAAGAACTCATTTGACCCAAAGGATCCCTATTCTCACTTTATGGAGGTCAGGAACCTAAAACAAGAAGGCAAAAATATTCATCAACAATGACTGCTCTTTTGGCCATTTTAGTTTTGGAAGCACATGGGATCTTTCTTTAGATCCATCAGGTGCTGAGAATCAAAGCCACAACCTCATACAAGGACAAGAGGCTGATTCAGACACATTTCATTCCAAATCAATTAAGCAAAGAGCCACAGGTGATGTCCATACTTTTCCATATGAAAACAGTTTTCTTCAGGCTACACAAAGGGGTGGCCTGAAGCAAAGACCTTCCTGACATTCAGGGTAATAGAAATAGAAGTAAGCAAATGGCCCAAAGAAGGGTTTCTCCACTGAGACTTTACTGGTCACACTGAAATCTGAGTTTTCTTAGATGCTCCCATTCCCTTCAGCAATCCAGTACATGGCCATGTCACAGAATCTTGTGGTGTTACATATTTGGGAAACAAAACCATGAGCCTATTCTGGAGAGTGGCCAGAATTCACGAAGAAAACAGGAACTTTAGAAGATAGTAGATGTTGCCCATCCATAAGGCAAGCTGCAGTCCATTCATTAATTGGGCAGTATGAATGCGGGGAAGCTTTCAACTAGAGACAACACATCCATTGATGCATTCTCTTTTCTAATGTCTACAACCACGGATACAGTGGGATACACAGACCTAGAAACACTCACCATGTCAATCGACTTACTAGAAACAGTCCACTCCAAACCAAACAAACCACTTTTCCTACCTATTCTCAGAACATGAGAAAAAACCACAAACTCACACCTACAACGGCAAAGGCACTTACTTCCCCCAAATAGGTCTGTGACTATCCGGAGTGTCTTCTGACTGGTGGGCCATATTATGTTCCCCCAAAATGGCCTGTCCTGTTTCAGATCTGGTCTCCTTGTACAACTCTGTGAAGTTGTCAGGAGCCAAAGGTGAGTCACTACCTGCTTTCTCAGGAAAGGCCCCTCATCAGAGCTCTGCTGGCATTTTTCCATCCTCACATCAGTAGGTACCAAGAAAGACTGACTATGTCTTTGGGAAAAGCAAACAAGTTAGCCCACTGGAACTGGGAGTGGGACTGGCTCTGGGTGCCTTCCTTCCTGGATCCCAGGTTCAGAGAATTCCATCACCAAGGAAGTGAAGTGAGGTCACTTCTTTCAGGAACTGAATATGGTCACTACCTTGGTAACCACTTTGTGCTAACAGTTGCATCCAGGGTTCCCATGAGATGGAGGCTGCCCCAACATCCTGTGACACATTCAGAAGTTAGAATGGTATATCAACCATAGGCACCAGGGAACAGCTCTCCACAGAGGCCTGGTTCAGTCCATCTTCTCTTCATTAAGAAGAGAGAGGCTGATTCAGACTATCAATTAATCCTGACCAGGTTGTTTGCCATGGAAGATGACTATTGCTCTCTCAGGTCCTACATAGCTGCCTATATCTTCTGCAAGGATCATTTCTCCATGGATCTTTGATGTTCTCAGCAGGTGGAAGATCATCTACATTCCTATATTGTAAGACCCACACTGTCCCTGCTCTTAAGTAAGTTATACTGAGGGAACAGTGTATGGTTAGGGTTAATAACATGTTCAATTTGGGTTACAAATCATTCTGCGGGATGAATAATGGTATTGGCAAAATGCGATATTTACAAGAGTATATATGTGAAACATCAGTATGAAAGCAGAAATATAGGTAAGATTTGAAGCCCAGAAAGGCATTGGGGACTTGAGTGGGATACTTAGCTTTGAGTAATGTGCAGCACAGATGTCTCAGATAAATCAATATACACTGGCATCGTACCTTGTACCTTGGATATTGAATGTTGAAGAGAACATCCAGTCAAAAACTGATAGTCGGTAGGATTAGGAAGGTAGTTGGTAGGTTTAGAAAGAAGAGTGAGTATAGGATTTGGACCAAAAGTTCTTTCGCAATAAGATTTCGGGTAGAGAGTGTATGTAAATGTAAGCACATGTGAAGAGTCAGTCACAATGATAAACTGGGGAAAAATATAGGAAAGCAGATATCAATAGAGACATTAGGAATTCAAGCAAAGTATAAATTGTGTGATAGGGTTAGACATTTTCAACAGGTTTGAAGTTGAATATATAATCATAAGAAGAAACAAATATGTAGTCAAAAATAGAATTGATATTTGAGAGCATTAGGCAACCTGGACATGGATGTTTTTAGTAATCCATGCTCACTTTCCATTTACGCTTTGGTACAATTTTAAGTGTGACCTTTGCTTTTTGTGTCCAGAATATTTCTGTAATAAAATGTGTATGTAGATCAGGTGAAAAGAGTATTTGTTCCACCCATTCTGCGAGCAATATTTCGAAGACTTAAAAATTAGTATGGGGGTACAAATAGGTGTACCCTGTTTCAATGAATATAGACATAATGCATGAATAGACCATACGTGAATAAATAATATAACTGGATCCACTTTAAATAATGGATTGAATAAATATCTGAAAATTTATAAGAAATTTTATATTGATATGCAATCATTCATTCCAACCAGTTATATATCTAACGATAATCTTAGGATTATGGTTTATCATGAAGGGTGTGTGAGTTTTGGTTCAAAATTGATTATGGAAATCGAAAATAATATATTTGGAAAAAAGTCTCATGAATAGACCAGTCAAGAAACATAGAGGAATACATGTGTTCTGGAGCAGGAAGTGATTGAAAGTGAAACAAATGCCTATAAATTTGCTAACTAGTGAATAAAATATATATACTGATATTTGCATAAACTGAAGAAATAGTAATGTACCAGTGTGGAATAAAAATTAATGTCAAAATACACATCATGTCCCATAGGAACCTACATGCATTGATGTTAAACTGGGTCAGTTAAAGTAGACATATTAGGATTTGTATGCACCTTTTACTGAAGTTAGTTTTCAGTACTAGGAAACAAATATGTATTTCGGGTGGATGAATATTTCTAAGAATAATCTTGTGAAAAGTTGATTATTAATCCACATACATGAACATGAATGAATTTAGGGAGTGTATATAAGACACATATATTTCATATTTTTAAAAATATGGAGAGTATATATATATATATATATATATATATATATATATATATATATATACATATATATACACACACACACACACACACACACACACACACACAAACACAGACATTAAAAAGTAGCAATATATATGCCAATCGAAATTCATCATGAAATATATATCATAAAGATGCAAAAACATTCATTTTAGTGAACATGGGTTTATGTATAATGTTGTTCCACTGGGAAGCTCACCCATAGGTTGAATTTTCAGTTCCAACAGCGTTTAGGAGGAGTGATCACTTCTCACACTTTGTATCTGCTAAGTCATATACCTCACAAGGATGTACGTGTGATACCTTGTAGGATTCTATTTGTGCATATAAAAATACATGTGCTGAATAAGCTCCAGAGAATGGGAGACAGTAATTCACATATTTGTTAACTTTAAAAACACATGGAGAACTATTTCAATTAAATATTGAATAGATTTATAACACCTACCCTTTATCATGCAAAAGGCAAGTCCAACTCTGAACTGCAAGTATTTATGTACTGTTTGGGTTATTTTCTTCCTTCATATTTGGATTAGTAGTCAGAGTCTAGTAGAATATGGGTTAGTGTCAGGGATTCAGAATTTCAAATGGAAAATAGAAAAATTAATCTTCTGACTCTCATCCAGAACAATGCCTTGTCATTACTTTCGCCCCAAGGGAGACACAATTAGAGTAGAAGAGTTACAAAATTTGTGATTACATTTCTGGAATAGAAAATGCTCAGGAGTGCACAAACTTGGAGGTGGAATAGGAGTTTCCAAAAGTAAGGACAGGGTACACACTCCACAAACATGAAGCTCTGCTTGCCTAAAACTTCTTGAGAAACTGCAGTGAAATTGGGCACTGAAATATAGGTTGTTGTCAGGAGTTAAGCTTCCTTTGTAGTGAGACCCTCAAAGCTGTGTCTGCATCTATGAGACCTGGAGGACAACATTTTATATTTTCCAATGAACACGAGGCAGCAGTGCTGAATTCTCTCTTTGTAGGTAAACTGTGGGCACTGGGGGCTTATTGTCTCCCCGTGTGGACTGTGAAACCATTTGGTCATCCTCCACTTTTCGTGGTGTTTCTTGCTGCTGCACTTGGAGTTTGGTTCATGCTTCACGAAATACAAGGAGTTCAACTGGGAAACAGTGCTTGAGGTAGTTCTGTCACGTGTGGTGGGTCAGGGTCTGCAAGAAAATTCACCAACCAGGCTTCTATCTCTCAAAGATTGCCCGCTTGTCCATAGCAACCTGATTCTGAACATTGCCCTGAAACTACGCCATATAACAAGATGCTTTTACATATAAGGGTCTGATGTCTGCACTCTGTCAATTACAAGCCATTTGGAAGCCAATGGCAGATACAAATGGCCCCACCATGATGTTTTATCACACACCTCTCCACCACTGCTCTAGGCCCACTATTCAGCAGGCTCCAAAATACTGGCTTCTCTGTTCTAAACAAATTTCATGAAACCCTGTCAATCAAGGCACTGTCTGGTACACTCATGGTAAGCAACAGGACATCGAAAGTTTCTGCAGTTCCACCTGGTCATGGAAATTTCAAAAATTTCGTGTTATTTATCTAGCCATTTTTCAAGGATGACGTTGGATGCACTGTGGATTTCAATTATTCAGGAACCATTAAATGTTGAGAAAGTTCATTTCAAAGAAAATTCTATAGAACTCTCACAGGCAAGGCTTTCCAAAGAGTGGACAAAGGTCACTTGAAGCCAGGACCATTGAGGTCTACAATGTGAGGTCCTATGTCTTTTGACTCTCAACTATGGCTGCCAAGTCTTTCAGAATAAAATCATGTGATATCCAGGCTGAGATTCCCAGTTCTTTGTGGAAAGCCACCCTGGTCCTAGATCTCAGGTTCCAAGGGCGAATCTCATGCGTGGCCTCCTAAAATCCCAACACAATTCATGGCAATACTTCTCTGAGATCAGTTTCAAAACTCAGTCTCTACGTGGAAACACACCAGAGTTCAAGACCAGTTGACCCAGTCATCTCTTCCAACCGCCACACCAATGACCAGAATTAAAACCAAAACACTCCCACATGGCCCTCATTTTCTTCCATATAGTCACTCATCATAACCTTGGCTGGAAGTTTTTATGAGGCACACAGCCCAAGACAATGTCAAAATAAGCTCCCTTGCCCTTCATTTGTCTAAAGTCAGTGTTTCCTGGACAACGTTCATGTGAACCAGGACTGATCAAAGAGGCATGCCATTAATACTGTTCCGCTTTTCCAATTTGAGGCATACTGACTGTCGGGTATAGTTTCTTTATGTGATTTGCAGTCATAAGAAAACCCAAGCACCTATGGGCTAGCCTCTGCAGGGCTTGAAGAACTCAGTTGACCCAAAGATCCCTGTTATCACTTGATGGAGATCAGGAACCTTACAGAGGAAGGCAAGAGACTTCATCACAATGACTTCTCTTTTGGCCATTTTGGATTTGGATGCACACATGGGATCTTTCTTTAGATCCATCAGGTGCTGAGAATCTAAGCGATAATCTCAAACTGCACTGAGAGGCTGATTCAGACATATCCCTTTGCAAAGCAATTAAGCCAGGAGCCACAGGTGATGCCCATTTATTTCCATTTGAAAACTGTTTTTTTCAGGCATTGGAAATGTGGGGCCTTAGGCAAAGACCTTCCTTACATTCAGGGCAACAGAACAATAGGTAAGCAAAATCCCAAAGCAGATTTTCTCCACTGAGACTTTCCTGGTCACACTGATATCTGAGTTTTCTGAGATATTCACCATTCTCTTCAGCTATCCAGTACATGGCCATGTCCCAGATTGTGGAGGAGATACATATCTTGAACACAAAACCATGAGCCTATGGGAGAGTGGCCAGAATTCAGGAAGAAATCACGAATGTAGGAAGGTAATAGGTGTTGCCCATCCATAAGGTAACCTGCAGTCCATTCATAAATTGGACAGGATGAATTCTGCGAAGATTTCTACTAGACAGGACACATCTATTGATGCATTCTCTTTTCTATTGTCTACAACCACGGACACAGTGGGATATCCAGACATAGAAACACTCGCCTTCTCAAAGGACTTACTAGAAACAGTCCACTCCAAACCAAACAAACCGACTTTCCTACATATTCTCAAAACATGAGACAAAATCAAAAACACACACACACACACACACACACAAAGGCACCTTCTTTCCCCAAATAGGTCTGTGACTATCCAGAGCGTCCTCTGACTGGTGGGCCATACTATGTTCCCCTGAAACGGGCTGTGCTATGTCAGATCTGGTCTCCTTGGCCAAAACTGTGATTTTATCAGGAGCCAGCGGTGAGCCACTGCCTGTTTTCTCAGGTAAAGCCCCTCTTCAGAGCTTTCCTGGCATTTGTCCATCTTCAATTTAGTTGCCAAGAAAGACTGACTCTGTCCTTCTTAAATCCAAACATTTGAGGCCACTGGGACTTGGACTGGGACTGCCTCAGGGTGCCTGGCTTCCTGGATCCCATGTTCAGAGTGTTCCATCAACAAGAAAGTGACATAGGTCACTTCGTCTAGAACTGAATGAGGTCACTGCCTTGGCAACCACTTTGTCTTAACAGTTGCTTTCAAGGGTCCCTGAGATGGATCCTGCCCCTACTTCCTATGACACTTTCACAAGCTAGAATGGAATATCAACCACAGGCACCCGGGAACAGCTCTCCACACAAGCCTGGTTTGGTCTATCTTCTCTACATTAAGAAGAGAGAGACTGCTTCAGACACATCCCTTCATCCTGACCTGTTTTTTTTTTTTTTTTTTTTTTGTCATGAATGATGACTTTCGCACTCTCAGGTCTTTCATAGCTGCCTACATCTTCTTTAGGGATCATTTCTGCATGGACCTTTGAGGTTCTCTGCAGGTTGAAGATCTCCTACATTCCTGTATTGTAAGACCAACTCTGTCCCTGCTATTCTGTAAAGTTATATTGAGGGAACAGTGTATGGCTACGGTTAATAACATGTTTGATTTGGGTTAGGATGATTCTGCTGGATGAATAATGGTATTGGGAACCTGCGATATATATAAGATTATATAGGTGAAATATATGAATGAAAACAGAAATCTCGGTAACATTTGAAGCCCAGAAGGGCATTAGGTCCTTGATTGGGATACTTAGCATTTAATTATGTTCTGCACAGATGTCTCAGATAAATCTATACACAATGGCATAGGACCTGATACCTTGGATGATTGAATGTTGAGGAGAACAACCATTCAAAGAGGGAGAGTCGGTAGGATTAGGAAGATAGTTGGTAGGATTAGAAAAGAGTGTGAGTATAGCATTTGGACAAATAGTTCTTTAGCAATAGGTTTTCAGGTAGACAGAAAATGTAAATGTCAGCACATGTGAAGAGTCAGTCACAGTGATGAAATGGGGAAAATATGTAGGAAAGCAGATATCAATAGCGACATTAGGAAATCAGGCAAAGTATAAAGTGAGTGATAGCAATAGACACTTTCAACAGGCTTGAGATTGAATATATAATCTTAGGAAGTAACAAATATGTAGTCACCAATAGGATTGACATTTGAGAGCATTAGGCAACGTGGACATGGGTGATTTTCATAACCCATACTCACATTCCATTTAGGCTTTGGTACAATCGTAAGTGTGACTTTGCATTTTGTGGCCAGAATATTACTGTGATAAAACGTATCTGTAGATCAGGTGACATGAGTCTTTCTTGCACCATTTCTTGGAGCAATATTTTGAAGGGGTATAAATTAGTATTGGAGGTACATATAGGTGTACCATGTATGTATGAATATAGAGATAATGCATGAATAGACCATACTGCGAATAAATAATATAACTTGTTCCAACTTTAAATAATGGATTGAATTGATATCTGAAAATACACAGGAATCATATATTGATATATATACATTCATTCCAACCAGTAATACATCTAATGGTAATATTATGGTTGTGGTTTATCATAAAGAGTGTGTGAATTTTGCTTCAAAATTGATTATGGAAATCGAAAATAATGTGTTTGGAAAGAAGTCTCATGAAATGACCAGTCAAAAACAAGGAGGAACACATATGTTCTGAAGCAGGAAGTGATTGAATGTGTTACAAATTTCTTTAAATTTGTGAACTTGTGGATGAAATGTATATTCTATGATGTACAAAAACTGCAGAAATAGTAATGTACCAGTGTTTAATAAAAATGAACGTCAAAATACACATCATGTCCCATAGGAATCTACTTGCATTGATGTTAAAGTGGGTTAGCTACTGTAAAAATATAAGGATTTGTTTGCACCATTCACTGAAGTAACTTTTTAGTACTAGAAAACAAATATGTATTTCAGGTGGATGAATATTTTTAAAATAATCTTATGAAAAGTTTAATATAAAACCACATACATGAACAAGAATGAATTTAGGGAGTGTATAATAGGACACATATATTTTATATTTTGAAAAATCTAGAGAGTATATATATATATATATATATATATATATATATATATATATATACACACACACACACACACACACACACACACAAAACACACACAGAGACATTAAAAAGTAGCAATATATATGCCAATTAAAATTCATTGTGAAATATATATCATCCACAGATCCAAAAATATTAATTTTACTGAACATGGATTTATGTATAATGTTCTTGAACAAAGAAGCTCACACATAGTCTGAATTTTCAGTTCCAAAAGTATTAATGAGGAGTGACCTCTTCTCACACTTTGTATCTGCCAAGTTTGCCACCTCTCAAGAATATACGTGTGATACCAGGTAGGATTCTATATGTGCGTATAAAAATACATGTGCTGAATAGGCTACAGAAAAATGGAGACAGGAATTCACAGATGTGTTAACTTTAAAAACACATGCAGAACTATTTCAACAAAAAATTGACAAGATTTATAACTCCTACCCTATATCATGCAAAAGGCAAGACCAACTATACACCATGCCTCTTCTGAAGTGCTAGTATTTCTATTCTGTTTCGGTTATTTTTCTCCATCATATTAGAATTAATAGTCAGAGTCTAGTAGGGTATGGGTTAGTGTCAAGGATTCAGTATTTCCAATGGAAAATTGAACAATGAATCCAATGTGTATGTAAATATGTGCTACACAAAATTATTCCCACTCTCAACCAGAACAATGCCTTGACAATCCCTTCACCCCAAGTAAGACACAATTAGAGGAGAAGATTTAGAAAATCTGTGAATAAATTTGTGGAATGCAATATGCTCAGGAGCTCACAACCTTGGAAGTGGTAGAGTAGTTTTCAAAAGTATGGGACAAGGTAAAAACTCCACAAACATGGAGGTCTGCTGGCCTAGAGACTTCTTGAGAAACTGCCTGTGAGGTTGGGCACTTGAAAAATATGTTGTTGTCAAGAGCTTTAGCTTCCTTTCTAGGGAGACCATAAAAGCTTGGTCTGCATCTAAGAGACCTGGAGGACATGGTTTCTTATTTCCCAATGTACATGAGGCAGCAGTGCTGAATTCTCTTTTTAGATAAACTGTGGCCACTGGGGGCTAAATGTGTGCCGGTGTGCACTGTGAAGGCATATGGTCATCTTCCATTTTCGTGGTGTTTCTTCCTGCTGCACTGAGAGTTTGGTATTTGCTTCACAAAATACAAGGAGTTCAACTGGGTCACAATGAGGAAGTTCTGTCATGTATGGTGGGTCAGGTTTTGCAAGAGGATACAAGAAACAGGATCCTATCCCACATATCTTGCCCCCTTGACCATAGCAACCTGATTCTGAACAATGTCCTGAAACCTCTCCATATAACAACTTGCCTTTACATGGAAGGTTCTGCTGGCTGCACCATGTCAGTCACAAGCCATTTGGAAGCCAATGGAAGATCCACATGGCCCCACCACAGATGTTTTATCACATACCTGCCCACCACTGCTCTAACCTACTACTCAACAAAGTCCAACTTACTGGCATCTCTGTTCTACACCATTTACATGAAATCCAGTCAATCAAGGCACTGTCTGGTATATTCATGATCAGCAACAGGACATCAAAAGGTTTTCCAGTGCCACCTGGTGATGGGAAATTCAAAAATTTCATGGTATTTATCTAGCCATTTTTTAAGGATGAAGTTGGAGGCACTGTGAGTTTCAATTTTTTCAGCAACCATTAAATGGTTAGGAAGCTCATTTCAATGAAATCTCTGGAGAACACTCACAGGTAAGGCTTCCCAAAGAGTGGCCAAAAGATCATATGATGCTATGCCCATTTAGGTCTACAATGTGAGGTCCATATGAGTTTTGACTCTCAACTATGGGTGCCAAGTCTTTCAGAATAAAATTTGTGGTATCCTGGCTGAGAGGCTCAGTGCTCTGTGGAAAGCCACCCTGGGCCTAGAACTCAGTTTCCAAGGGAGATGCTCATGCCTGGCTTCCAAAAATCTCAACACTATTCATGGCAATACTTCTCTGAGGTCAGTTGAAGAACTCAGACTCTAAGGGAATCACACCAGACTTCAAGAACATGTGGACCAAGTCATCTCTTCCAACCGCCACCCAAATGACCACAATTTAAACCAAAACACTCCAACGTGGCGCCCATCTTCTTCCATATAAACACTCACAATAAACTCCACTATGGCTGGAGTTTTCCATGAGGGGCATAGCCCAAGACCATGTCCAAAATAAGCTCTTTTGCACCTAATTTGCCTAAATTCAGGGTGGCCTGGACACCCTTCTTGTGAACCAGAAGAGATTAAATAGGCCTCCCGTTAATACTGCTCCGCTTCTTCAATTTGAGGCCAAATGACTGTGGGGTTTGGATTCTTTATGTGAATTGGAGTCTTGAGAAAACCCAAGCAACTATGGGCTAGACTCTGCAAGGCTTTGAAGAACTCATTTGACCCAAAGGATCCCTAATCTGACTTGATGGAGGTCAGGAGAGTTACAGAGGAAGGCGAGAGACTTCATCCACAAGGACTGCTCTTTTGGCCATTTTGGTTTTGGATGTACACATGGGATATTTCTTTAGATCCATCAGGACCTGAGAATCTAAGCCACAGCCTCACACAGGGTAAATAAGCTGATTGAGACACATCCTTTCCAAAGCAATTAAGCAAAGAGCCACAGGTAATGCCCATTCATTTCCATTTGAAAACTGTTTTCTTCAGGCTTCACAAAGTGGTGGACTGAGGAAAAGACCTTCCTGACATTCAGGGCAACAGAAGAGTAGGTAAACAAAAGGCCCCAAGCAGGGTTTCTCCACTAAGACTTTCCTGATCACACTGATATCTGAGTTTTCTGAGATGCTCACCATTCCCTTCAGCTATACCGGACATGGTCATGTCACAGAGCTTCGAGGTTGTACATATCTTAAACAGAAAACCATGAACCTATTCTGGAGAGTGGCCAGAATTCAGGAATAAAACAGAAACTAAGGAAGATAGCAGGTGTTGCACATCAATAAGGCAAGCTGCAGTCCATTCATAAATAGGGCAGGATGAATGCTGTGAAGCTTTCTACTAGACAGGACATATTAATTGATGCATTCTGTTTTCTAATGTCAACAACCACGGACACAGTGGGATACACAGACATAGAAATTCTCGCCTTGTCAAACGACTTACTAGAAACAGTTCACTCCAAACAAAACAAACCGCCTTTCATACCTATTCTCAGAACATGAGACAAAACCACAGACCCACACCCACACCACAAAGGCACCTCCTTCCCCCAAGTAGGTCTGTGACTATCCGGAGTGTCCTCTGTCTGGTGGGCCTTATTATGTTCCCTGGAAATAGCCTGTTCTGTCTCAAATCTGGTCTTTTGGCCAACTCTGTGAAGTTGTCAGGAGCCAGTGGTGAGCCACTGCTTGCTTTCTCAGGAAAGGCCCCTCTTCATAGCTTTCCTTGCATTTGGCCATCCTTACATCAGTAGGTCCCAAGAAAGACTGAGTCTGTCCTTGGTAAATCAAAATAAGTTTGACCACTGGGACTGGGACTGGGACTGGCTCTGGGTGCCTGGCTTCCTGGATTCCAAGTTCAGAGAGTTCCATCACCAAGGAAGTTAGGTGAAGTCACTTAATTTTGGAACTGAATGAGGTCACTGCCTTGGCAACAACTTTGTCCTAACAGTTGCTTCCAAGGTTCCCATGAGAGGGAGGCTGCTCCTACTTCCTGTGACACTTTCACAGGTCAGAGAGGTATGTCAACCATAGGCATGCAGGAGCAGCTCTCAACACATGCCTGCTTTGGTCCATCTTCTCTACATTAAGAAGAGAGTGGCTGATTCAGACACATCTCTTCATCCTGAGCAGGTTGTTTGCCATGGAAGACTTTTGCTCTCTCAGGTCCTTCATACTTGCCTACATCTTCTCCAGGGATCATTTCTACGTGGACCTTTGAGGTTTTCAGCAGGTGGAAGATCCTCTATTTTCCTGTATTTTAATACCAATTCTGTCCCTGCTCTTCTGTAAAATTAGATTGAGAGAACAGTGTATGGTTAGGATTAATAACAGGTTCGATTTGTTTTAGAAAGAAAACTACACGGTTGAGCAAACAGTGTCCTACAGTTAGCAATAATATGAGGAATTTTAATGGACCGGCCATGGCAGATAAAAGCGCAGTTAATCAGGTCACGATGTGAACCAAGACTCAAACCTCCCTTTTGGGGCCTCTGTCTCTCTTTGATGCTCTTCAAGTCGTTTTCTTAATTTATTCATAGATTCTTTTACAACTCCAGTATTGTCAGCACAAAAACAACATTCTTCCCTCAATGCAAGCAAAAAGGCACCTTTCTCTCATGAAGAGGAGGTCCAACACTCGCCTGCTTTGTAAAACAACTTCAGAAAGAGAGAGGTTAAAATTCCTGTAAAGCTGTGATGTCGGATTTTAATGTCTTTAAGGTTTGGCCTATTTCTGCTTCTAATTGTGTCTTTGTTGTGTCTCATGGACTAGCCCACCCCTTAAGCAACTATTATTTCTAATAGGATGGCTAAAGTGAGGGATACAGGTTCCCGCTGGAACCGGGTTGTATGCCCCCCTATTTGATCTTTAAATGAACCTACGTCATGATAGAGAACTCTGGAAAACATCTGCATCATTACATAATTAATCACATATATTGACCATTTTATGAAAACATAAATAATGTTAAAGTGTATAGAATTATACTGTTGTAGGGATGGACAAGGAAAGGGACCTAAGATAGCACCAAACACAGGAAAACAGCCTTATTTGGTTGCATCCGGATTTAGAGGGCATTGCTTCTGTTGTAATCAATTAATCCCCTGAACCCCAAGTTTCGGTAGTTTTAGAATTTGTACCCAACATGTAAGGGAAGTGGATCAGAAGTTCACAGTCTGTAGAAATTCACAAAAATCAGTTTTTGTTTCTGTTTTTGTTCCTCTGTTCTGGGCAAGTTAACTTTTCAAGGACACCTTGGAAAGGGAGAGCTTTTTTGTCTCTTTTTTTTCTCCCTGCCAGCTGTCACCATGAAGCCCAGTTGGTAACTTTTTTATCTTAGAAATGTAGTCATCTCTGTGAAGCCCCAGCTCAAGGCCAGAGGCTTTGTTCACATATTTTGTGAAAACCAAGTAAGGCGGTGTCAAGATTAGGGGTGGTGATTTTTCCAGCCAGTGGCCAAGTAGAACAGGGCAACACGAAAAGTGGAAGTTTATCTACATTGAACTCTTTCAGAGGGACTCTTTTGCTGAAAGACCTAATGTAAGCCTCGGTGAAGACTTCTGGAGAAGGTTATTTAAGACATATCTATGGACCTGGTACAGAGGGGGAAAACTGAGAAGGCGAGGCTGAGAGCAGCTCCGTGGATCTGAGAATGAGGAAGATGAGATGTAAAAGAATAATGGAAAAGGGGTTTGGGATTTTCCTAGAACAAAACTTGAGCAGTAGAACAGGTAGAGCAGAGGTGAAGATGGGAGTGAGTATTCCAAAAACCCCTGAGGGACTTTAAATTTTTAGAAACCTGTTTTCAGTGATGACAAATCAACTTTAAAGGCCATTTTTATTACATCTTGGAGAGGGGTCTGAGGGCTCTTCTCAGCTGGTTTGAGCTTTGGTTTAGCTTCTTAGAGGACTTGGTGGGACCTAGAGCAGGCACAGACAGAAAAAGAGAGGAGTGAGTGAGTGGAGGGGTACCTCGGTACCTGCTACCTCAGCAAGGGGGCAATGGTCTGAGAACTGGCAGAGGTTTGGGTTTTTGATCTAGTAATTGGAGGTGAGAAATCACGTTGCTGAGGTGGGAGTGACAGCAGAGACTCTAGAGCAGAAGACTGAGTGTGAGGAACTATTGGAGAAGCATAGTACAGGATGTGAGTGAAGGAGGGAAAAGGATTCCACATAGGGGAATTTTCCCCTTTTGAGCACTTGCCGAAGTTAAAAATGTCACGCAGAATTTGAGGATCTAGAGAACCCTCTGGGGGCCATAGCTTTTGGTTGTCTAATTGGTAATATGGCCAATGCTGTGTACTGAATGTGATGAGGAGTTTGGGTTCCACCAGGCAGCCCCGGTATGCTCACATCCCCATGAATTACACAAGAAGTTGGCTTTTCCCCCACACAGCCATGGCTGTTTGTGGCTTTGATAGTCCGCCGGGCATACATCGTAATCTAGCCTAGCCAACCTGAATCTGGCTCGCGTTTCTGTGCATCCATAATGTTTGTTTCAATTATCTATGGAACGGAAGGGATTTAATAAAACTTTAGTGGGATCCTCTTCATCAGGGTTATCTCAATAGGAAAGACGTATACCAAGCTGAAAAATGTCTGGGTGGAGAGATAGCCACCAGGTCCCTAAGGGGGCTGTATGCGAGATATACCATACTTCTTGTCTAGTAGGATTTGAGATCAGCCTTCACTGCTGAACAGGCTGATGAGGGTTAGGAGTACTGGTGGCCAAGTTGAGAGTCTACAGTCTTGTCCACATAGCGAATACGAAATTTGAAATGGTTACCAGTCTTTTCCAGTTTCCAACCAGAGTCTGGACACAGCGAAGGCTTTAGATGAGAGGCATGGATCCAAAAAGTGATTCTGTCTACTTTTACCGCTGTAGGTGTTATAAGTAGCACCTGGTATGTTCCTTTCCAGCGGGGTTCTAGGAATGACACCTGATGTTGTCTTATGTAGACGAAGTCTCTTACTTGATATTGATGTGGAATCCCCTCCTCCCCAGGTTGGTAGGCAGTGGCCAGCTGTTTCCACAGTTATCACTGAGTTCTTTCAATGGCTTTAAGTCTGTCAAGCAAGGGGTGTGGAAGGGATTGTTAGGCCTTAGAGTTGGGGATTAGGTCCCTTACTGGATGATGGGCATCATAGAGAATTTCATAGGGGGTGAGGTTACACAAAGAAACTGAGGGAGTATTTCTCGCATGAAACAGTGCATAAGGCAGGAGCATAGTCCAATCTTTTATGCCAGTCTCTAAGCTTAATTTTGTTAAGGTCTCTTTAATGGTTCTATTTATTTTTTCTACCTCTCCTGAGCTCTGGGGTATATAAGCATAATGTAACTTACAATTAATCCACACCTGACTTACCTGGGCCATGAACACAAGTCCATTATCAGACCCTATTACCTTAAACAGACCATATCTTGGAAAAATATCTTCCAGGATCTTCTTGAGAACCATTTGGGCCGTTTTTTTTTTTTTTGTTTTTGTTTTTTTTTTTTTTCCTGTGTGTGTGTGTGTGTGTGTGTGTAAGGCTTCAATCCATCCTGAAAATGTATCTACAAAGACTAGGAGATATTTAAGTCCATACCTTGCTGGCTTAATTTCAGTAATGTCCACTTCCCAGAATTGTCCTGGTCTGGTTCCTCATAGGTGCTTTCCTCTAAGAAACTTGGAAGGGTAAGCATTAAACAATTGACTGACCCAACAGGCTTTTGTTACCGGTTCAGTTTTTTTCTTTCGCTGTGGGTTGGTTAGTGGAAAACTCTGTTCTTAATCCTACAGGAGTGCCTGCAGTTTCTTTGAACCAAGGTGAGTGAGTTGACGTACATTTTTAACTTAGTGTAGGGCTTTCTGTAATTGCAGGCTGAGCTCAGTAAAGTTGAGGCGTTCAGTGTCAGTGTCCTTAGATGTTATCTAAAACTTCCTGTTACTCAGGGGTCCATTGGAATTGGGCATCTCCCTTTAACAGCGGGTATAAAGGAGCAGCTAAGGACGCGAACCCATTTATCCATAACCTGCAAAACCCAGCAATCCCAAGAAACTCTCTTAGTTGTCTGCTGTAAGATGGGGTTGTTATCTGCTCAACGGTTTGTTTTCTGGGCTCAGTGAGCCATCGTTTACCGCCCCTGAGGAAATAGTCATGGAAGATTACTTCTTGCTGGCAAATTGGGCAATTTTGGCAGAAGCTCTATACCCGAGTTGAGCAAGCTCCGATAATAGTGCTTGGGTCCCAGTTCAGTTTTCCTTGGTGTTGGATGCCAGTAGCAGGTGATCCACGTATTGAAGCTGGGTGACTTCGGGGTGTGTAGTTCTGAAATTGTTGAGATCTCTGTGGAGGGCTTCATCAAAGAGAGTGGGGGAGTTTTTGAACCCCTCTGCGAGTCTAGTCCAAGTTAGTTGACTAGACTTTCCGGTTTCTGGGTCTACCCACCAAAAAGCAAACAGCAACTGACTATCTTTATGCAGAGGCAAGCAAAAGAAAGCTTCTTTTAAGTCCAGAACAGTATACCATTTCTGCTCAGGGTTCAGAGTGCTAAGCAGTTTGAACAGATTAGGTACTGTGGGGTGAATGTCCTGCACTCTGTTGTTGATCTCTCTTTGGTCTTTAACAGGTTGATAGTCCCCGGTTCCTGGCTTTTTCTTCTAATAACATGGGAGTGTTCCAGGCCAATTGACAGGGCCTTAGGACCCCTAAGGCCAGATATTTCTGAATATAGGGCCTTATCCCATCTTTAGCTTTTTATGCTTAGAAGATATTATTTGACATTGATTGGGGAGGCTGAGGTTTTTAACTCCACTGTTATTGGAGGTTGTTTCACGGCCAGGCCTAACACAGCAGTTTTTGCCCAGGCATCTGGGTAATCTGTTATCCATTTCTGGGGTAGCTTGCCTGTTTGATCAGTCTTGGGGGGTGTGAAGAGTGGATGTTTATCTTCTACTAATATAGTTACAGCCGTGACTATAGGAGTTTTTACTGAAGGATTTAGAAATTTCTTTTGGGGGCTTTCAGGGTTAAAAGTTATTTTGGCCCAGAGCTTGGTGAGCAGATCTCTGCCCATCAATGGGTGCGGGCATTCTGGGATTACTAGGAAGAAGTGATGGATTTTTCCTTTCCCCAGGTCCATGGTCCTCTTAGTAGTCTAAGCCCGATATTTACTGCCATTAGCCCTTTGAACTACAGACCTTTTATTTGACAGACGGCCCAATGGGGCCCTAAGGACTGAGTATACTGCTCCTGTATTCATTTCAAAGTTTACTGGGGTCCCCTACTCTTCAAAAGTTACCCTGAGCTAGGGGAAGGAATCTGAGCCCCAACTTTCTTAGTCATCCTCCAGAGTCAGAATGGCTGGCTGGCGTGTCTGTCTCTTTATAGGGCACTCATTGGCCCAGTGTCCTTTTTTTTTACGGTAGGCACATTGATCTGAGGCCCGGGGTGGCCTCTGGCACGGGCCCAGGTATCCCTTCCTGTCACCTTATGTCTTAATTTCTGGCCTCTTTCTTGTTGTGACCAGGATCTAAGTCAATGCCTTAGTCTTTCTTTTGCTTCTCTCATCATCCCTTTGCTCCCTTTCTTTTTCCCTGTTTCTCTTTTATAGTATATTTTTTTGGCTTCTCTGACTAAATCTCTCTTTTAACTTTTTTTTTTTTTAATATCCATGGCAGCTTCCCCAATTAAGGCCATCATGACAGATGCCTTTTGATCTGCTGCCTGAGGATCGAAAGGAGTATATCTCTTATATGCCTCCATAATTCTCTCTAGAAACATAGAGGTAGATTCATCAGGCCTTTTAATAATTTCTCTTACCATGGCCAAATTAGTTGGTCACCTAGCGGCCCCTTGGATACCCGCTATTAGAGCCTGGCAATAATTGGACATATGCTCCCTATCTTCAAAGGTGTTGGGGTCTCAGTTGGGTTGGTTTAAGGGGAAGCCGGCTTTGATTATGTTGGGAAGTTGTGTTGGTCGCCCATCAAGTCGGAGGATATTTTTTTCTAGCTTCCAGGAGGTTTTTCCTCTCATTCCTCTATCGTGAAGAGAGTCCCTAGGAGTTGTTGGCAGTCATCCCAAGTAGGCAGGTGTGAAAACGTTGGCGAGTTCTCTGAGTTTTTTTTAGCCGGGCCAGCTTCCTCTAGGGAAGGAGGGGCTGTGTGTGCCATTGGACAGTCATCTGGAGGGTACTGGGCCATCCTGGCTTCCTCGAATGGTGGAGAGGCTGAGTAAGCAGCAGGGGAATTACTTACAGGGTTTCGGGGGTTGGGGGACAAGGGCAGAGGATAAGGACGAGTAGAGTCTTGAGACTCAGGGAGAACAGAGGGTGGAGGTTGAGGAGCAGAGAGTTTGAGAGATAGAATCATAGGGGAAGGAGTAGGAGTGGGTGCAGGGACAAGGAAAGGCTTCACCCATGGAGGAGGAGATTTGCAGAGGTCCTGACAAGTTAAGATATATGGCTATTGATCTGGATGGCTATGTGGCCCCGGCTGAAAGACAATATCTCAGACTTTTCAAATTAGTGTGAAGTAGAAATATCTTTCTAGGGGCCATCCGACTACAAAGGTGGGTTATTCTGAGACACAGAATCTGCCAGGTCTGGTGTTTTAATGAAAAAGAAAGAATCTGAGCCCTTAATCAGACTTTGGTCCAGTGATTAAGGGTCAGGGACAGAGGCATTGAAGTGCTCTGTCCCATAATGTAATATACACAGACAGTGAAAGCAAAGACACATGACACAGACAAGACAAGACAATAAAGACAGACAATGGACGTCCAATACTGAGACCAGGACTGAGTAGTGGGCAAATCCTGATGGGCTGCCAATTCCAAATCTGAAAGAAAATATCACTGAGTCGAGGAGACTATGGTTCCTCGATTTCCCGAGTCCATCCCACAGGAACATGGCCTGTGGCTCTGTGACATGTGTGTCAGCCACCGTGGGAGAGAGCTCACGCTCTTTACCAATAGCCATTTTGTCAAACCCTAACCTGAATCCTGAAACCAGAAAGAGGGGCCTTATTTACCCCCAGAGGAGCCCATTGGGGGTCTTTCATCTGCAGCTGCCGGATCTCGCTGTGGCCACCAGAAGTAAAGGTCGGGTGAGCGTCGGTGGAAGAGACCACCAAGAGACTGTCTAATGCAACCTCAAAGGGTTTATTGGGAGTCCGGCATGCAAGGGCTCAGAGATCAGTTGAATAGAGCAGAGAGCCCTGAGAACAGCTTAAGAAGTGCTTATATATTTTCCTTGGAGAGGGCAGGGAGGGAAGTTTATTGATGGTTAAGGGCGAGTGGGCGGTTTGCGTGCAAATGGTTGATGGAGTACATTCTGCAGTTTGGCAGTTGGGGGCAGCACATTCTGGGAACAAGAAGTGCAAACAGTTCTCAAGATTTCAACAGTGTTTTATTAAGCATACAGAAAAACAGGACGTGACAAGTACCTATTTTATTAACCTTTCAATATAAGTATGAAAACAGAAATCTAGGTAAGATTTGAAGCCCAGAAGTTCATTTGGTCCTTGATTGGTATACTTAGCTTTGAATTACATTCCGTAGAGATGTCCTAGAATTATGGATATACAATGACACAGGACCTTGTACCTTCTCAGAGGTCAGTTCCAAAACACAGTCTCTAAAAGGAATCACACCAAAATTCAAGACAAGGTGGACCCAATTATCTCTACCAACCGCCACACAAATGCCCACAATTAAAACCAAAACACTCCCAAATGGCACTCATCTTCTTCCAAATAGACACTCATCATAACTTCTGGCAGGAGGATTCCATGAGAGGCGCAGCACAAGACAGTGTCCCAAATAATCTCCCTTTCCCCTCATTTGCCAAAAGTCAGAGTGGCCTGGACACCCTTCCTGTGAACCAGGAGTGATCAAATATGCCTGCCACTAATACAGCTCTGTTCTTCAATTTGAGGTCTATTGTCTGTGGGGTTTAGAGTCTTTATTTGAATTGGATTCATAAGAAAACCCAAGAACCTATGGGCTAGCATCTGCAGGGCTTTGAAGAACTCAATTGACCCAATGGATCCCTTTTCTCACTTGATGGAGGTCAGGAACCTTACAGAGGAATGCGAGAGACTTCATCAACAATGACTGATTTTTTGGCCATTTTGATTATGGATCCCCACATGGGATCTTTCTTTAGACCCATCAGGTGCTGATAATCTAAGCCACAGGCTCACACAGGGCCAAGAGGCTGATTCAGACACATCCCTTTACAACGCACTTAAGCAAAGAGCCACAGGTGATGCCCATTCATTTCCATTTGAAAACTTTTTCTTCAGGCTTCACAAAAGCGTGGCCTGAGGCAAAGAACTTCCTGACATTCAGGGCAACAGAACAATAGGTAATCAAAAGGCCCTTTGCAGTGTTTCTCTACTGAGACTTTCCGGGTCACACTGATATCTGACTTTTCTGAGATGCTTGCCATTCTCTTCAGCTATCCAGTACATGTCCATGTCACAGTGGTTGGAGGTGGTACATATCCTGGATGCAAATACATGAACCTATTCTGGAGAGTGGCTAGATTTCAGGAAGAAAACAGGAACTTAGGAAAATAGCAGGTGTTGCCCATCGATAAGGCAAGCCCTAGTGCATTCATAAATTGGGCAGGATGAATGCTGGGAAGCTTTCTACTTGACAGGAAACATCCATTGATGCATTCTCTTTTCTAATGTCTACAAGCACGGACACTGTGGGATACACAGACATAGAAACACTCGCCTGGTGAAACAACTTACTAGAAACAGTTCACTCCAAACCAAACAAACCGACTTTCCTGCCTATTCTCAGAACATGAGACAAAACCACAAACACACATCTACACCCACAAAGGCACCTCCTTCCCCAAGTAGGTCTCTCACTCTCCAGAGTATCCTCTGACTGCTGGGCCATACTATGTTCCCCCAATATGGCGTGTCCTGTCTCAGATCTGGTCTCCTTGTCCAAGTTTGTGAAGTGTTCAGGAGCCAGCTGTGAGCCACTACCTGCTTTTTCAGGAAAGGCCCCTCTTCAGAGAACTCCTGGCATTTGGCCATCCTCACATCAGTAGGTACCAAGAAAGACTGACTCTGTCCTTGCTAAATTGAAGCAAGTGAGACACTGGGACTGGGACTGAGACTGACTCTGTGTGCCTGGCTTCCTGGATCCCAAGTTCAGAGAGTTCCATTACCAAGGGATTGAGGTGAGGTCTCATCCTTCAGGAACTGAATTAGGTCTCTGCCTTGGCAACCACTTTATCCAAACAGTTGCTTTCAAGCGTACCATGAGAAGGAGGCTTACCCTATTTTCTGTGGCACTTTCACAAATTAGAATGGTATATCAACCATAGGCACCAAGGAACCGCTCTCCACGAAGGCCTGATTTGGTCCATCTTCTTTATATTTGGAAAAGAGCCTTTAGTCCAGGGAGCACTACAGTGAACCTCTGCACTAAAACTATTAGCAAGCACCTGATGGAGGAGGCCTCCATAGGTAAGTGGCTCCTTTATAACATCTGATATCCAGTTAAGGGAGATCTCTTCTGATGACAGAGATGTGGCACGGGGAGGCTCACATATACTTCTGTGCAGAACAGTAACGAGAATCATTCTGTCCTCTGTTCTGTTCTGAAGGGAATTCCTCTGAAACTGTAGAGAGGTGCCGATGAGCACGCACGCGCTCCTACCATGGAGCTTTAGCAAGATGTTGCACTGTTCCCCTGTTTCCTTGTTTAGCCACCGGGTTTCTGTTTATTTGTGTTCTGTGTTCTATTTTTTTGTTTGTTTGTTTGTTTTTGTTCGTTTTGTTGTGTGATTTTGGTGGTAAAAACTTAAGTATATTGGACATGAAAATCAGAAATAAAGAGAGTAAGCCTGACACCCCTTTGGACTGTGTTTTAAGGAACTGCAATGAACTTTATCCCCCTTTGCGAAGCAGGATGATAGAAGCCCCTAGCTGGCTGCCTGGAGCACACCCATTGCAGAGGGAAATGCCTGCTGGGGACCTAAGAACAGAGTATCTCCCAGGTTAACAAGTGAAACTCCTTTAAAACCCCTTGTCCCTCCAGATAAAGAGAGTCACAACTTTGGCAGAGTCCCCTGTGTTTCTCCTTTGTTAGCCAAGCAATAAACCTCCTTTTTTCTTTTTCTCAAAACCCAGTCCTCATTATTAAATTGGTATTAATTGGCTTCAAGGTCAGGAACCAAACTTTAAGTTACAAATCTTGTACCCCCCCTCCTCCCCGGAACTTTGTGAGACCTATCTACTGAAATGTTAGGAGATAGAGCATGCTTGGTGTGGAACTGAATCAGAGGAGCTAATCCAGTATGTAAAAGGAGAAACTGAGGGACTCCCAGCAGCTGCCAAAGCCCTGTTGATTCAGGGAATTACCTCCTTCCTTCCCTGCACTGTAAGGATTATGCCACCTCTGTCTTGTTAAAAAAAGAGAAAAAGAAAAAGGTGACACTAAATGCAGTAAAATCACCATGGAGACACTTTATTTTACATTTCAGGTTGCCCCTCTGTGAAAACATCTGGTCCCCTTGTGGGGACAGCTATGGTCCCACTGGTGTACGAGATTTTTCTCTTATCTGCTCTGGTTTAAAGGGTTCTCTCTGACAGCCATAGTCTGGACCTCCTTTTGGTCTGTATTGTGTCTTTGTTTCTGGCCCTTTAAGGCATGTGCAATAATGTGTTGATATTATAAATTGTTTTTTGGGAATGATCTTAGCTGAATGTGTGTCAAAATGATGATGTTTTATTTTAACAATCTGGTATCTGAATGGGTTTTTGAAGCATTGCACAATCTTGCAGTTAAAAGTCGGGTTTAGGTAATTGTTTAGTTTATGATTTCAGATAATTCATGCCAGAGAACTTAAATACTTACAATGGATAACTGAAGAACTCTACTTCCAAGTTGGCAAGAAACTTCCCAATCATACAGTCTTTTTTTTTCACCAATTTTGAATTGGGTAGCCTGGGAAAATGTCACTGTGTGTACCAGTGCATTAATTTGGACATGGATAGTAAATCATAGTATGGTGTCTGTTGACCAAACAAGATGTAAAGATATAAAATTTTGTGAATTGTATCTTAAACTTGTATCATAATTTTCAACATCCGAACCTGAAAATTATGGTTAAAATGCCTTAGTCCTGAGATGTCTGTTCAGAATAGCAGTTTTTTTCCTGCTCCTTCCAGACCTCAGCCATGACTTATGTTGAAATGCAAATGAAAGAAGCCTGCAAGCTTTGTAGGAGACTGATTTGAGATCTAAGGGAAAAAAAGGTAAATTGTATGGTATTTTCTAATTACTGGCAAGTCATTTTTTCTAGGACTCTTATTTTTTTCTGAGATACTTTATGTTTTTTGACCTCATGATTTTGAGCATACAGACCTAGGTTAATGTTTTTCTGATCAGTTCTATCTTTGACCAACTGTGGACTTCTTGAAACATTGCAATAAAGATTTCACCTGCGAAATGCTACGAGGCCTTTACTATTATTATGTGTGCACAATTTTGTTATGTGTTGTATGTCTATATATACATATGTCGGTATATCATATATATGATACATAAATTAACATATATAAGGAGCGCTCATAAAAAAAAGCGCTCATAAAAACAAATTTTAAAAAGTGGATCCAAAGATCTTTAATTCACGTGATTTAAATGTTTCAATTTAAATTGGATAAAGAGATAAAAACAAATGTCTTTAAATTTAAGCTTACAAAGTTTTCTAGGTGTTCAAACATCTAACAAAATATTAACATCTACAAAATGTCTAATATGCCTTGGCTCTAGTACCTTTCCTTCAACATAAAAATGGTTTACACTGTTCAATACGTTTCTCTAACTTTTTGATAAATAAGTAAAGTAAATTTGATATGGGATTACTCATTCATGAGTACTTTAGTTAGATATCTGATTGATTTACTAAGATCTGTATTTTTTTTAGTAAACTCTGTATAAGATTGTAAAAATCAGTCATGTGTTAATGAGGCAAAAATTTCTTAAAACATAAGTTTACCCATAACATTGAGTTTATTAAGATTTATGTTTTCTAGAGCAAGCAACCATAAAAATTAAACAACTGATTAAATAAGAACTGTTATTTTAGAGCACTGTACTGCCATTTCTTTAAAAGCCAAACTTGATTAATGTAGAAACATAAATGTAATTGTTATGCTATTAATGTTTTCATATCTTACAGGTATGCAAGTCTGTAAGGTAGGAACCTTAAAAGAGCATTATATCAAGCTGGTGCTCTGAAGTTGTGTGGTAAAAAATATATTGTGGATTTATTTACCTGTTATCAATAAGATATGTAAATTTCTATGTTACTTTTTACATTGGGGAACAATTTAAATGTATTTTTAAGTTAATTAGAGCCTAATCTTTGTAAAGGTTAAAAACTTTCAGCATTTCTTTAATTCATGTTTTAAATGTGATATCATATGGTGTTAGCTAATGTTCATGTGACCTCAAACAATTTATGTAAACTTTGTCAAAAGATATTTAAAAATAAAGATCAGCTTTATAATTAAAATACTTAAGATTTATAAAAAGCCCTGCCTTACCTGAGATAAGGCTGCGTGTCCCATCTTACTACATGTGAGAATGACTATGAAACATGTAGGTCAGATAATATTTCTTTAGAGTTATGTTAAAAAGTTTTTTTTTATTGTCAATATTACTAGGATCTCAAACAGGGGATATAATGTATAACTCAGGCAAAAAATTCAGGGAAGATATTACACGAACTAAGTATTTTTACTTTTGTTAATTTTAGTTTGAAATTTTCTTATAAGTGATCTAAAGATTCCCTGTTAGTGTTTTACAAATGCGTTGCTTTAAGAACACAACATGGGTTTATTCAAGATAATAAGTCATCAACTACAATACAGACAGAATAATACAGATCCCAATTAATAAAAAGGTAATTATAAAGTTATAGATATTAAAGCCCAGTACTCTTAATATAAGGCTGTTAAAATTTATTTGCTGGATGTTTAAGATTAGGATTTAAAATTAATGTTAAATGAAAAGGGCCAAGAAAACCAATATTTGGCTCTTGCCCTCTGAGTCAGTCTGAATCCAGGGAACAGGGGACTTCTCTAAAGAGCTTTGCAACTCTGAGCCACATAACCTCCTGATCAGGGAGATTAATGAGACCACTGGAGAACAGAAAGCCAATCAGTGCATTTGTTACAAAGAGGAGAGTCATCAGAGAAAGGAGACATCCCTGATGCTTCTGAGGGAAGCCAAATGGTCAAGCAAGACCTGGACCCACCTAGCGCAAATGGCACTAGCAGAACTGAGAATCTCCTCTCAAGTTTCCCCAGAATTGATTCCCACAAAAGCTCAGCTGACTGTTAACAATAGATAGAAACAAAAGTCAGTTTGACTGCTTCATCTTAAACACTTAGCAAAGACAGTTAAGACCAAAATACAGCCACTCCTGGGCATATTAAATAATAATAATAATAATAATAATAATAATAATAATAATAATAATAAAATTTTAAGGTATGCACTTTATCTTATCCTCCCAAAACAAGTAAGACTGGAGGCTACAAAGAAGGATTCTCACACAGGAATGCCTAATACTTATAAAAAGAGACTATCAAGAAGAGCTGCCACAGGCAGAAGTTTTCAGTTTAAGACCTACAGATATTCCTAACCTACAAAGGTAGGCTTGGTGTTTGCTAGTACGATTATCCAGCCCTGAGTAACAGAATTAAAGGTTTCTCTATTAGACGCAGAGGTCATACTAGTAAAAGGATTTTACAAGATCAGATGACATTAAATTATTAAACTGTGTCTTATTGGGAGGGCCAACTGTAACACTTAAAGTTAAATATTAAGTTGACAGTCCTGATAACTGGGGATATTAAAGACTGGTGAGGGAATTTCTATACAGTGACATGTTCTAGCTGCTGCAACATTTATCCAGTACTCATGGTTTTTGTTTCACTCATAGAAGAACCCATTCACAGATGACTTTACAACCTGTTCTTCCCCAACCTGACTTCAAACCGAACTGACTTCTAAAAGGCAACTCATGTCTCTCAACTGACTTCTAATAGGCAACTCATGTCTCTCACGCCGAGCCCAATCACGTCACCCTGTCTCAGGACAGAAGAAGAAAAAATTAGTGATGCCACTCTTCTTACAACAATGGAGAGAAAGATAAATAGACTATCAATATAAGTAATTAAGAAGGGTAAAATCAGCGAGATCGGTTTTGGGTGAGTACTAAAAATTTGGAGACTCTTACCTGAGGGATTAAAATTTCCTCAGTGCTCTTCCCATAATCTATCAAAGATTTCAAAGGGACACAGAGAAAAGGGGGGAATTGTAGACCCAACCTGATCTTTTATTAAAATTGGGAGCCATCATGCCACAAAGCAATGAAAAGATAATTTTGGCTTTACCATTAATTACTTCAAATTCTGAAACTGCGTGGAATGCCTGCCCGCGCCTTGAACTCACACATGCCTGGCTCTCTGACCAGATAGCAGCCCTCTCTGAAACTTTAGTGACACATCATAAATATTTGCCTTCTCTGGCAAGACAACAACCCTCTCTGAGGCTCTAATGGTCCTCATGAATTCTCATGTAGGGACAGCAAAAAAATTGTAAACTACCTTTAGTGTGATGTTTATCAGAGTTCTGTTATTTGTAACCCCCCTTTTGTGTAACTTCCTGGGCTATAAAGCTGGGCTGTAGGAAAGCTGGGGTTGCTGTCTTGTTCCCTTCGTTTTGGGAGGGAGAGGCAGCATGGCCGGTGGAAATAATAAGCTTAATTTTATTTGATTTTAATTTGAGTCAGTGGTCTTTTCTAGCGTCCTGGTCTAACAGGTAAACACTCCAAAAACATGGAGCTCTGCCGGCCTAAAGACTTCTTGAGAAACTTCCTCTGAGTTTGGGCACTTGAAATATATGTTGTTGCAAGGAGATTTAGCTTCCTTTCTAGTGACACCATAAAAGCTGGGTCTGTATCTACGTGACCTGGAGGACATGGTTTCTTGTATTCTAATGAACATGGGGCAGCAGTGCTGAATATTCTATTTGTAGGTAAACTGTGGCCACTTGGTGCTAAGTGTCTCCCCGTGTGAACTGTGAAGCCATTTGGTAATCCTCCACTTTTCGTGGTGTTTCTTGCTGCTGCACTGGGAGTTTGGTATTTGCTTCATGAAATACAACGAGTTCAACTGGGACCCAGTATTAGAGGGAGTTCTGTCACTTGTGGTGGGTCAGGGTCTGCAGGAGAATGCAACAACCAGGCTTGTATCTCACAAAGCTTGCCCCTTTGTCCATAGAAATCTGACTCTGAACTTTGCCCGGAAACCTCTCCATATAACAATAAGGGTCTGCTGGCTGCACCATATCAGTCACAAGCCATTTTGAAGGCAATGGAAAATCCTCCTGGCCACACCACAGCTGTATTATCACACACCTGCCCACCACTGCAAAAGGCCCACTACTCAGCAGGGTCCAACTTACTGGCATCTTTGTTCTACACCATTTTCATGAAATACCATCAATCATGGCATTCTCTTGTACACTCATGACCAGGAAAAAGACATCCAAAGGTTCTCCAGTGCCACCTGGTTAAGGGAATTTAAAAAATTTTATTGTATTTATCTAGCCATTTTTCATGGATGAAGTTGGAGGCACTGTGGGTTTCAGTTCAGTAGTGAGGCACTACCTGCTTTCTCAGGAAAGACCCCTCTTCAGAGCTCTCCTGGAATTTGGCCATCCTCACATCAGTAGTTACCAAGAAAGACCGATTCTGTCCTTGGTAAATCCAAACATGTGTGGCCACTGGGACTGTGACTGGGAATGCCTCTGGGTGCCTGGCATCCTGGATCCCAAGTTCAGAGAGTTCCATCACCAAGAAAATGATATATGTCACTTCCTTCAGGAATTGAATGAGGTCACTGCCTTGGCAACCTCTTTGTCCTAACAGTTGCTTCCAAGTGTCCCAATAGATGGAGGCTGCCCCTACTTCCTGTGACACTTTCACAAGTAAGAATGGTATATCAAACATAGGCACCCGTGAACAGCTCTCCACACAGGCCTGGTTTGGTCCATCTTCTCTACATTAAGAAGAGATAGACTGCTTCAGACACACCCCTTCATCCTGACCTGTTTTTTTTTTTTTTTTTTGTCATGAAAGATGACTTTTGCTCTCTCAGGTCCTTCATAGCTTTCTATATCTTCCCCAGGGTTCACTTCTGCATGGACCTTTGAGGTTCTCAGCAGGTGGAAGATCTCTTACAGTTCTATATAAGACCAACTCTGTCCTTGCTTTTCTGTAAAGTTAGATTGAGGAAACAAAGTATGGTTAGGGTTAATAACATGTTTGATTTGGGTTAGGAATCATTCTGCTGCATGAATAATGGTATTGGGAACCTTCAATATTTATAAGTATATATAGAGGTGAAATATATGTATGAAAACACAAATCTAGGTAAGATTTGAAGCCAAAAAGGGCATTGGATCCTTGATTGGGATACTTCACTCGGAATTATGTTGTGCACATGTGTCTCAGATAAATCTATACATAATGGCATAGGACCTTGTACCTTGGATAATTGAATGTCGAAGAGAACATCCAGTCAAAAAAGGATACTTGGTAGGATTAGGAAGATAGTTGGTAGGATTAGAAAAAAAGAGTGAGTATAGGATTTGGACAAAAAGTTCTTTAGCAATAGGGTTTCAGGTAGACAGAAAATGTAAATGTCAGCACATGTGAAGAGTCAGTCACAATGATGAACTGGGGAAAATATGTAGGAAAGCAGATATCATTAGAGACATTAGGAAATCAGGCAAATGATGAAGTGATTGATAGGATTAGACATTTTCAACAGGCTTGAGGTTGAATACATAATCTTTGGAAGAAACAAATATGTAGTCACCAATAGGATTGACATTTGAGAGCATTAGGCCACCTGGACATGGGTGATTTTCATAATCCATACTCACATTCCATTTAGGCTTTGGTACAATTGTAAGTGTGACTTTGCATTTTGTTGACAGAATATATATGTAGATCAGGTGACATGAGTCTTTCTTGCACCATTTCTGGGAGCAATATTTAGAAGAGATATAAATTAGTATTGGGGGCACAAAAAGGTGTACCATGTGTGAATATATAATATAACTGATTCCAACTTTAGAAATTGGAATAAATTGATATCTGAAAATACACAGGAAATGTTATATTGACATACATACATTCATTCCAACCAGTTATACATCTAATGGTAATATTAGGGTTGTGGTTTATCATAAAGTGTGTGTGAGTTTTGCTTCAAAATTGAATATGGAAATCGAAAATAATGTGTTTGGAAAGAAGTCTCAATAAATAACCAGTCAAAAGCAAGGAGGAATACATGTGTACTGAAGCAGGAAGTGATTGAATGTGTTTCAAATGTCTTTAAATTTGTGAACTTGTGGATGAAATGTATATACTATGATGTACAAAAACTGAAGAAATAGTAATGTACCAGTGTTAAATAAAAATGAACGTCAAAATACACATCATGCCCCTTTGGAATCTACTTGCATTGATGTTAAATTGGGTCAGTTACAGTAGAAATATAAGGATTTGTTTGCACCATTCAGTGAAGTGAGTTTTCAGTACTAGAAAACAAATATGTATTTCAGGTGGATGAATATTTCTGAAAATAATCGTATGAAAATTTGATTATAAAACCACATACATGAGCATGAGTGAATTATTTAGGGAGTGTATAATAGGACACATATATTTTATGTTTGGAAAAATCTAGAGAATATATATATATATATATATATATATATATATATATATATATATATATATATATATATATATCTCACAGAGAAACATTAGAAAGTAGCAATATATATGCCAATCAAAATTCATCATGAAATATATATCATCCACCGATCCAAAAATATTAATTTTACTGAACATGGATTTATGTATAATGTTGTTCAACTAAAAATCTCACTCATAGTTTGAATTTTCAGTTCCAAAAGCGTTTAGGAGGGGTGATCTCTTCTCATACTTTGTTTCTGCTAAGTTAGCCACCTCACAAAAATGTACGTGTGATACCAGGTAGGATTTTTTATGTGCATATAAAAATACATGTGCTGAATTGGCTACAGAAAAAAGGAGACAGAAATTCACATATGTGTTAACTTTAAAAACACATGGAGTACTATTTCAACAAACAATTGACAAGATTTATAACTCCTACACTATATCATGCAAAAGGCAAGACCAAATATACACCATGCCTCCTCTGAACTGCTTGTATTAATATTATGTTTGGGTTATTTGTCTCCATCATATTAGGATTAGTAGTCAGAGTCTATTAGGGTATGGGTTACTGACAGGGATTCAGTATTTCGAATGGAAAATTGGAAAATGAATCCAATGTGTATGTAAATATGTGCTACACAAAAATCTTCCCACTCTCATCCAGAACAATACCTTGACAACACCTTCACCCCATGTAAGACACAATTAGAGGAGAAGAGTTAGAAAATCCATGAATACATATCTGGAATGGAATGCGATCAGGAGTTCACAACCTTGGAAGTGTTAGAGGAGTTTCCAAAAGTAAGGGACAGGGTAAACACTTCAAAAACATGGAGGTCTGTTGTCCTAGAGACTTCTTGAGATACTGCCTGTGAGGTTGGGCACTTGAAATATATGTTGTTGTCACGTGCTTTAGCTTCCTTTCTAGTGAAACCATAAACCTGGGTCTGCATCTATGTGACCTGGAGGACATGGTTTCTTATTTTCCAATGAACATGAGACACCAGTGCTGAATTCTCCCTTTGAAGGTAAACTGTGGGCCCTTGGGGCTAAAGGTCTCTAGTGTGGACTATGAAGCCATATGGTCATCCTCTATTTTCGTGGTGTTTCTTGGTGCTGCACTGGAAGTTTGGTATTTGCTTCATGAAATACAAGGAGTTCAACGGGGACACAGTGTGTGAGGGATTTCTGTCACATGTGGTGGGTCAGGGTCTGTAAGAGAATACAAGAACCAGGCTTCTATTCCACATAGCTTGCCCTCTTGAACATAGCAACCTGATTCTGAACAATGTCCTGAATCCTCTCCATGTAACAAGATGCCTTTACATATAAGGGTCTGCTGGCTTCACCATGTCAGTCACAAGCCATTTGGAAACCAATGGCAGATCCACATGGTCCCACCACTGATGTTTTATCACACACATGCCCACCTTTGCTCTTGGCCCACTAATCAGCAGGATCCAACTTTCTGGCATCTCTGTTAAACACCATTTTCATAAAAACCAGTCAATCAAGGCACTGTCTGGTATACTCATTGTTGGGAAAAGTATAAACTGCAGCCATACCCCAGAAAAAAAACCCAACATGGCGCCTAAGCACTTCTTCTTCCTACATTCTTCTTTTCTGCAGTGGTGCGAAATGTTCCCGCCCGTGTGAACTCTTCTGCTGGCGCCAATTTCAAATCTTGCTGGCCGGGAATCTTAGCCCCAATAAGAACTAATTCCTGGGCTCCGGAGCTGATATCTGAAAGAACTTGCCAATAAACGGATTGCCTGCCATTTATCTAAGCCCTCCCATCTCCTCCTTAGTTCTATATAAGCACACAGCTTTTTGCAATAAAATTGGAATTCTCCCGGTGAAGTGCCTTTGCGTGGGGAGTTCTTTCATTCTGGTGCCCCGTGTGAGGATATGGGTGAGCTCTTTCCAACAAGAGCCCCGTCCACTGCTCCACCGTGGCACTCTGCCCTGGTCTGCTCTTTTCAGACGCAGGCTTCCTGCACTCAACACTGATTTGTTGTATGTAAGCCTCCCCTGACCCCGGCTCGCCAACTCCCTTCGGGCTACCGCTGGCTTTGTGACCATGATCGTCTGTCACACTCTAGACGCCTGGTAGGGGGGAGGGAATTCCTCCCACTAAGACCTTTACTGGTTGCAGTGGACCCTCTGGTGATCCGTTTCCCTTTGGGGTATGAGGCTTGTGAGTTTACATGAGAGGCTCTGTGGTTTTTCCTCCTCTGCTGCTGCTGCCGCTGCCGGCTAGAGTTGCTGTTTCCTGCGGGCCTGCTGTGTCTGGCTGAAGCTGCCTCTCTGCTCGGGGAAAACTGAACTCCCATCCTGGAACTGCATTCTGCTGGAGCCGGAGTTCTGTTTTCATTACTTACTTCTTCTGCTGCATTCGAAAACTTTCCTGATGTCAGGTTGCCCGTGGCTCCGAACCCATTGGGTCTCACAGATCGCACTTCACTGGTGACGATCAGGTAGTGCCCTCTGTATTTCCTCATGATGGCTGGTCATTTTGGGGATGCCCACCTGACCCCCATTCGCCCTGAGCGCTTCCCGGAGTCCGTTCCAGGCCGGGTTTTCTCTTTGTCTCTCTTGCTTACACTTATTCTCTCTCTCTCTCTCTCTCTCTCTCTCTCTCTCTCTCTCTCTCTCTCTCTCTCTCTCTCTCTTCCATCTCTCCCTGTGACTGTGGGCACCTCTTTATCTGTACCTGAAACCTCACCTCTCAAAAGTTTAATAAAAAATCTGGCCACACTCTCCCTCACACCAGACATCAAGCCCAAACTTCAAATCAAATTCTGTACCCAAGATTGGCCTACATATCCACTGGATAATGGCAATCATTGGCCTCCAGAAGGCTCCTTAAATCCAAACCTCCTCTTGGACCTTTTTAATTACTGCCAGCATCTGAAAAAGTGGAGTGAGATTCCCTGTATTGAATGTTTTAGCCTTCTCGCACAGCACCCTGTCTCTGCTCCTCCTGCCCTCCCTCTCAGGTCCTTCTTGCTTGCAAACCCCTCTCTTCCCCTAGTTCTACTCCTGACTTCGCAGATTCTTCCTCATTCGATCCAGCAGATCAACCCCCACCTTATCCCCCAGCCCCAACTGACCCTTCTCTCCCGCAAAATCCTCCTCTTCCTCTGCCTGATTCCACGGATCCTCAACCTTCCATTTCATCCCCCTCCCTTCCCCACTCTTCTGCCTGCTCCACCTCCTCCTCTTCCACAGAGACATTCCATTCCCCTCCCTCTCCTTCCTGTCCACCGCCTGCCTCTTTCAGTCCTCCTGTTACCAGGTCTAAGGGACTCCTTCCCACCCCCAAGACAATCGCACCCCTTCGTGAGGTAGCTGGTCCCAAGGGTGTCATCAGAGTCCACGTGCCCTTCTCCATGTCGGACATTACTCAGCTAGAGAGGAAGTTAGGCTCTTTCACCACTGACCCCACCACTTACATTCGGGAGTTTCAATGGGTACTGCAAGCATATAGCCTCACTCATCATGACATCTACATGCTCTTGGCCAATAAACTTCTCCCAAAGGAAAGGCAATGGTTTTGGGAGCTAGCCCAAGCAAATGCTGAGGAAAATCATAGGACCAATCATAACCACCCACAGTCCCTCATGCTGTCCCAGAGCAGGATCCCCTATGGGCTTACAGTCTAGTGACCTTTTTACATCCTGCCTCTTGGTGGGACTGAAAAAGGCCACCCGCAAGGCTGTTAACTTTCAAAAGATGCAGGAGGTCATTCAAAGGAAGGAGGAAACACCTTCAGAATTCCTGGATAGACTAACCAAGTCCCTTCAGCAGTACACAAACCTCGACCCAGAAACCCCTGATGGCCGTCATGTCTTAATGACATATATTCTGGCCCAAAGCTACCCTTACATTAAAGCCAAGCTTAAAAAGTTTGAACAGGGCCCTGCTACTCCTCAGACCAAAATCCTCGCTGTCACTTTCAAGGTTTTTCATGGTAGAAAGGATGAAAGTGAATTCCGTAGGCAGAGGGCTGAAAATGCCAAATTCCAAATGTTGGCCCAGCTCATTCAGAGAAGGCCATCACCATGCCGTCCCAATATGACCCCCCCTGGAGCTTGCTTCAAATGAGGTAAGGAGGGACATTGGACCAGGAATTGTTCTTCGCTGAGGACACCCTACAACCCCTGCGAAAAATGCCATCAAAGTGGACACTGGGGGGCAGACTGCCCAACAACCCAGAAGGGAGGTTGGTCTGCTGCCCAGCAACCCCAGCCTCACCTGGGCTTGGCAGAGGAGGATTGATGGAGTCCTGGGCCTTCCCTCCAGACTATTACCATCAAGAATCAAGAGCCTAGGATCACCTTCCTGGTGGATGGACGCTTCATTAACTTCCTCTTGGATACTGGTGCCGCTTTTTCGATTTTGAGGGAGTATTAGGGTCCAACCACACCCTCAAAAACTCCTATTGTCAGGGTAGGAGGTAAAAAGATTTTTCCTCAAACCCCCCCCAATCATGTTATATGCAGCGATCCCTTTTGTCCTTCACTCACTCCTTTTTTGTTATGAGCCATTGCCCCATTCCCTTTCTGGGAAGGGACATACTCTCACTATTAAAAGTCACCATTCACTTATCACCCCACACCTCTCCTACCTCTCATTTCCTCATGATATTCCTAGGGGCAGATACACCTCCTTCATGCACTCTCCCACGACTATCTAAACCATTTAACCCTGAGGTTTGGGACACAATTACACCCTTTATGGCTAAATGCAGTCCTATTCATATTGTCTTACGGGACCCTTCAATATATGTTAGTCAACCACAATATCCACTCACAACCACATCCCTCCTTGGATTAGAACCCATCATCCAGGATTTATTATGAAAGGGGTATCTTAGGCCTACACACTCTCCTTTCAACACACCCATTCTGGCAGTTAAGAAACCTAACGTGTCCTACAGGCTGGTTCAAGAACTTCGCCTTGTCAACTCCTCTGTGGACCCCATCCACCCGCTAGTGCCCAACCCTTACACCCTCCTCTCTCAGATCCATGCCACTACTACTCACTTCTCAGTCCTAGATTTAAAAGATGCATTCTTTTCTATTCCCTTGTTCTCAGAATCTCAGGATATCTTTGCTTTTTCATGGACTGACTCTCACACCCGCCATTCTCATCAGCTTACCTGGACTGTCCTCCCACAGGGATTCAGGGATAGCCCCCATCTCTTTGGCCAATTTCTTGCCCAGGACCTCACATCCTTTCACCTGACCTGTCCTGACTCTACTCTACTTCAATATGTCTATGACCTTCTTCTATGTAGTCTTTCTGGGAACACTCTCAATCCCACACCGCTCAGCTTCATAAATTCCTAGAAGACAAGGGATATAGGGAGTCTCCCCACAAGGCCCAGGTTTCCCAGTCTTCGGTCACCTATCTTGGTTTTTGCCTTACACCCGGGAAAAAGGAAATAATACTGGATAGGAGGCAACTCCTCTGTGATCTTTCAGTGCCCTATACGAAAGCCAAAATACTATCATTCCTAGGATTAGCAGGTTATTTTAGGGCCTGGATCCCAAATTATTCTCTTCTCTCCAAACCCCTGTATGACCTAGCAAAGGGACCCCCTAGTGAATCTCTTGCCTCCTTTCCCATCTACCACTTCCGCAGGCTTCAGCAACTCCTTTTAAAGGCACCTGCCCTTCACCTTCCAGATCTTTCAAGAACATTTCATCTATATGTCCATGAAAAAGGGGGGCAAGCACTTGGGGTCTTAGGTCAAAACTATGGGCGTACATTTGCACCTGTGTCATATTTGTCCAAGCAACTAGACCCTACCATCCGTGGGTGGGCCCCTTGCTTAAGAGCTCTGGCTACTGGACAAATTTTACACAAAGAAGCCTCTAAGCTGACTTTTGGGGCCCCTTGAACTATCCACTCCCACATCACTTGAAGGATCTTTTAGCTTAAAAGGGCCTTCAAACTCTCCCTACATCCAGATTTCTGTCGCCCCTCACTTCCTTTCTGGAAAACCCTAATATTATTTTCCTCCCCTGCTCTGCACTGAACCCTGCCTCACTGCTCCCAATGACTCCCATGTCTCACATACCAACTCATAATTGCTTGGAAACCTTAGATGATTTCCTCCCCTGTCATTCTTCCATTTCTGAGAGACCACTCAGCAAGCCTGACCTTATCTGGTTTACTGACAGCAGTTCCTTTAGGGAGAACGGAACTCATTACTCTGGATACGCTGTATTTTCAGCCACTGAGATTATAGAGGCCAAAGTTTTGCCTTCAGGAACTACAGACAAGTAGGCTGAACTTATAGCATCCACTCGTGCCTGCCTTCTAGCACAAGGCAAATCCCTCACCCTCTAAACTGATTCAAAATATGTCTTCCATATCTTATTATCCCATGCTGATATTTGAAAGTAGCGAGGCCTACTTACCACCAAAGGTAATGCGATCACTAATTCAGCTTTTATAACCAATCTAATAGAGGCCACTTACCCACCCAGTTGGGAGTTGTTCATTGTAGGTCCCATCAGAAGGACGGCTTTCTTATCACTGAGGGCAATGCCAAAGCTGACCAGGCGACACGAATGGCTGCTAGCACTTTCAATTATGGCCTCCATAGGGGACATATAATGGCCACTTTAGACAGCTCATCTGAAGCCCCTACGTCTTTCAGTAAGAACAAGCATCTTTTCAAGTTCCTTCATACTCTATTCCTTTCCAATTTTCAGTCTTTGACCCTCTTTTTACAGAGTTTCTTTTCCCTCACCCCCTCTGACAAGCCATGCTACAGAATATAGCCTCTAATTGTCAGATCTGTCAGCGGACCAACCCTCATACTCCTTTAAGGCCCAAACCTTTCCCTTTCCACCAAGCCCGGGGACACATTCCCGCTGCTGACTGGCAGGTAGACTTCACCAACATGCCCACAGTATGGCGCACTAAATACCTCCTTGTCTTTGTGGACACTTTCTCTGGTTGGGTTGAGGCATTTCCCACTTCCAATAAAAAAGCTTCCACTGTAGCTTCAATCTTACTGACAGACATCATCCCCAGGTTTGGTATGCCCACTTCCCTACAATATGACAATGGCCCTGAGTTTACTTCTAGGATCACACAAAAGGTCTCTCAAGCCCTCTCCTTCAAGTGGCATTTCAACTGTCCATATTTCCCCCAGGCTTCAGGGAAAGTGGAAAGGGTAAATCGTACTCTAAGGGAAATCCTTACCAAATTGACAATGGAATTAAGCATAGACTGGTTCAAACTCCTTCCCTTGGCTTTGCTTCGAATCAGAGCTCTCCCTAAGAAACCATCTTTACTGTCTCCTTTTGAGATAATGTATGGAAGACCTCTTATAACCCCTGGGTTGGTCATTTCACAAGGACCTCTCACCCGAAATTTGTCTTTGCCTCTCTTGCTCCATCTCCGCTCGGAACTCTGGAAATATCAGGACTGGCTTCTTCCGGACCCAGTCTCCTCTCCAAACACTCCTCCCTTAACACCTGTTAGTCTAGTCTATTATAATACCCCAGAGGAGAAAGGGACTCTTGCCGCAAAATGGGAAGGCCCCTATCCTGTCATTCTCTTTACCCTTACCGCCACAAAACTCTCCTTACAAGACAACTGTCTCACTCACTGGATTCACATGTCTAGGTTGAAGCCACATCACCAGGAGGCCCCACCTGCTGAAGACAGGGCCACCCCAGAGGAACTCCAAGAATCACCTACTGAACCTCCCCTTTACTCCTGCTCTCCACACCCATCTCACCCATTTTAGTTGTGGCTCACACGGTTTTCCTTGCAGCCCAATTCCTCTTAAAGAAGGCACAATGAGCTCTCCCAACACCCTAGTCTTCTCTAACTGCTTGTTTTTTGTGCTCTGCTTATTTTCTGTGCTCTGTCAAGACTGGTCTTTACCCTCCTCACCTACCATGCATTTATTCACTTTTCGGGAACGATACTCAGAACATGGCATGCAGAAGGTCTGCGCAGTGGATGCAACTACTTGCTTCATCCACAACTGCACCTCTATTTCCCTAAAATTGTCACCTTCAAGGACCTTCGTTCCTGGTAGCTGGAACTGGCCTTTCATTTGCTTCCTTTTTGATCAAACAAAAGACTATTGTCATTGGTGGCCTGAGATATATAATGGGTGCCCCTATTGGTCATGCATGTTCCATGATGAACGTGGTAGCTATTCTTACCACTCATTTGGTTACCCTGAAGGGTGGACTTCTAGTTACATAAAGTGGCATAAAGGCTCTTCATCCAGTAACAATGGATGGTATACTTTAGATAAACCTGACCCCAAGGCCAAACGATGGGGCTATGTTGAGTTTGCTGTCTATGCTCGGACAACCTCAGTCAGACCCACAGGGTGGATGACTATTGGCCGCACCCTGATTACGCAACCTAAGGCAACCATCCAGGTAGTCGAACACATTAAGGACTCAGAATCAAAACTTCGAGATCATATCCATAGCTCATCCAAAGAGGATTCAGAGCCTTCAACCCACTCAGGTCCCCCTCCCACATGGCTCAATTTGCTACACCAAACTTTTTGATTATTAAACTCCACCCCTCTTTCTGTGCCTACTTCTCAGTGCTTTCTCTGTGCTTCACTTAGTCGTCCACTTCTAGCAGCAGTCCCATTAGCGGCAGGAAATATTCCAGCAAAACCCTACAATTTCTCTAAAAAGGACAACCCCTACATGTGACACGTATCCCACTGTGGGAAAGTTATTCCACCAATACTTTATTTCCTTTCATCTGTTTCCACCTGCCAATAATGAATCCTTTACCCATTTGTTCCTTGAGCTACAGCACCCCATAGAGCCCTGTGTTTATGCAACCTGGACATTTCCTCTGGTGTAATGGTTCTTTAAGTACCTCAACCATCAATGTCTCTGGCGCCTGTTTCTTGGTTACTGTAGTTCCTCAGCTATCTTTGTATACTCCCACCGAATTCTGACAGTTGGCCCTACCTTCCCGCACCCGTAGGGTAGTCTTTCTGCCGGTTCTGGTAGGCCTCATTTTCACAACCTCAGTGACGGGTCTCGGACTCTCTGGTGGAGCTATAGGTCATGCTCTATGGGATCCAATGACCTTCAACAAAAACTGCAGGAAACACTCAATACCATGGCTGAGTCTCTGGGTTCCTTGCAGCGGCAGGTTACTTCATTGGCACAAGTGGCTTTACAGAACCAAAGGGCAATTGATCTTCTCACTGCAGAAAAAGGGGTTACATGACTATTCCTCAGAGAGGAATTTTGCTATTATGTTAATGAATCTGGGCTAATAAAAAAAATGTCGTTAAATTGCAGGAATTATCGACCCAATTGCTCAAACCTACCTCCTCCAATCCCATAATGGGGTTCTTCCAATCCTATCTTGCCATGTACTTACTACATATCTTGGGTCCCCTTATTTGGATGCTCCTTTTTTTGTGCTCTCTTGCCCTGCATAATGAAGTGCCTTCAAACCCAACTGCATAAAATTCCTAATCAAACTTTCAACCAGCTTTTGCTTAGTCACTACCAGCCTCTGATGACCCATGAATCCCCAACATCTCCAAGAGAACAGTTCACTCAGTGATGAAGCTCACTACCAGGCACGATGGAATGCAACGGGTATTAGACAGCAGGAGACAACGAGCTCGGAGAACTTCTTAATCTGCCATCCTGGATTCATAGTCTTTACCACCTTCTAAGCTTTCTCATGGCCCTTGGCCTCTTCTATGTCAGTGCCCCCACATGGAACTTCTGCCAAAAATTGACATTTGCTTTAATTTTTATCTTCATTCTGTTTTTATTCGCTCTGATCTTCTTCAGGTGCTGGTGACACCATGTCCAGGCAACGCTTCCAGTATTTCCTTGAGTCTCTGTTACAGGACCAGTGGCTGATACGAACAATCTCTTCCATCCAGGACTGGTTCCATGCCATCGACATCTTTGGCTTCAGGGAACATTCATTGACTTCACCCCTATGAAAATAGCTGTCTATAGCCACTGGGTTTTATTTCTGGCTGCCATGATATCCCCATACCTGCCCCCTGAGCATTCCTCCACTTCTCTTTCTAGGCCCCACCCCACCCCCACACAGCAGGAAGCAGCCAGATCTGACAAACGACGCCCCTCTTCCTAAGAAAACAAAAAGGGTGGAATGTTGGGAAAAGAATAAATGGCAGCCATACCCCAGAGAAAAACCCCAACATGGCGCCTAAGGACTTCTTCTTCCTACCTTCTTCATTTCTGCAGTGGCGCAAAAAGTTCCCGCCCTTGTGAACTCTCCCACCAGCACCAATTTCAAATATCGCTTGTGGGGAACCTTAGCCCCAATGAGAACTAATTCCTGGGCTCTGGAGCTGATATTTGAAAGAACTTGTCAATAAACGGGTTGCTGCCATTTATCTAAGCCATACCATCTCCCCCTTAGTTCTATATAAGCACACAGCTTTTAGCAATAAAATTGGAATTCTCCCGGTGAAGTGTCATTGCGTGGGGAATTATTTCACTCATGTTCAGCAACAGGATATCCAAAGGTTCTCCAGTGCCACCTGGTCATGGGAATTTCAGAAATTTGATAGTATTTATTTAGCCATTTTTGAAGGATGAAGTTGGAGTCACTGTGCATTTCAATTAATGCAGGAACCATTATGTGGTGAGGAAGCTCATTTAAATGAAATCTCTGGAGAAATCTCACAGGCAAGGCTTCCCAAAAAGTGGCCAAAAGGTCACATGAAGCCAGGATCATTGAGGTCTACAATATGAGTTCCATTTGTGTTTAGACTCTCAATTATGGCTGCCAAGTCTTTCAAAATAAAATCATGTGATATCCTGGCTGAGATTCTCACTGCACTGTGGAAAGACACCCTGGCCCTCGATCTCAGTTTTCAAGGGCGCATCTCATGTGTGGCCTCCTAAAATCACAACACATTTCATGGCAATACTTCTTTGAGGTAAATTCCAGAACTCAGTCTCTAAGAGGAATCATGCCAGAATTCAAGCCCAGGTGGATCCAGTTATCTCTTCCAACCGCCAAACAAATGACCACAATTAAAACCAAACACTCCCACATGGCCCTCATCTTCTTCCATATAGACACTTATCATAACCTCTGGCTGGAGTTTTTTATGAGGGGTGCAGCCCAAGACAGTGTCAAAAATAAGCTTCCTTGCCCCTCATTTGCCTAAAGTCAAGGTGGCCTGGACACCCATCCGGTGTACCAGGAGTGATCAGATAGGACAGCTGTTAATACTCCTCTGCATCTCCAATTTGAGGCCTACTGACTGTCAGGTATAGATTCTTTATATGATTTGGAGCCATGAGAAAACCCAAAAACACATCTATGGGTTAGCCTCTGCAGGGCTGTGCATAACTCATTTGAACCAAAGGATCCGTATTCTCACTTGATGGTGGTCAGGAACCTTACAAATGAATGCGAGAGACTTCATTCACAATAATTGCTCTTTTGGCCATTTTGGTTTTGTATGCACACATGGGATCTCTCTTTACATCCATCAGGTGCTGAGAATCTAAGCCACAACTTCACACAGGGCCAAGAGGCTGATTCAGACACATCCCTTTCCAAAGCAATTAAGCAAAGAGCCACAGGTGATGCCCATTCATTTCCATTTGAAAACTGTTTTCTTCAGGCTTCACAAAGGGGTGGCCTGAGGCAAAGACCTTCCTGACATTCAGGGAAACAGAACAATTGATAAGCAAAAGGCCGAAAGCATGGTTTCTCCACTGAGACTTTCTTGGTCACACTGATATCTGAGTTTTCTGAGATGCTCGCCATTCCCTTCAGCTATCCAGGACATGGCAATGTCACAGAGCTTGGAGGTGGTACATATTTTGGACACAAAACCATGAGACTATTCTGGAGAGTGGTGAGAATTCTGGAAGAAACAGGAACTTAGGAAGGTAGCAGGTGTTGCCCATGGATAAGGCAAGCTGCAGTCCATTCATAAATTGGGCAGGATGAATGTCGGGAATCTTTCTACTATACAGGACATATCAATTGTTGCATTCTATTTTCTAATGTCTACAACCACGGACACAGTGGGATACACAGAAATAGAAACACTTGCCTTGTCCAACGACTTACTAGAAGAAGACCACTCCAAATCAAACAAACCGTCTTTCCTACCTATTCTCAGATCATGAGACAAAACCACAAAATCACACCCACCCCACAAAGACACCTCCTTCCCCCATGTAACTCTGTGACTATCCGGAGTTTCCTCTGAGTGGTGGGCCATACTATGTTCCCCCAAAATGGCCTGTCCTATCTCAGATCTGGTCTCCTTGGCCAACTCTGTGAAGTTGTCAGGAGCCTGCGGTGAACCACTACCTACTTTCTCAGGAAAGGCCCCTATTCAGAGCTCTCCTGGTATTTGGTCATCCTCACATATGTAGGTACCAAGAAAGACTGACACTCTCCTTGGTAAATTCAAACAAGTGAGCCTACTGGGTCTGGGACTGGACTGGCTCCGGGTGCCTGGCTTCCTGGATCCCAAGTTAAGAGAGTTCCATCACCAAGGAAGTGAGGTAGATCACTTCTTCAGGAACGGAATGAGGTCATTGCCTTGATAACCACTTTGTCCTAACAGTTGCTTTCAAGAGTCCCATGAGATGGAGGCTGCCCCTACTTCCTGTGACACTTTCACAAGTTAGAATGGTATATAAACCATGGGCACCCGGGAACAGCTCTCCACCTAGGACTGGTTTGGTCCATCTTCTCTACATTAAGAAGAGAGAGGCTGATTCATACACATCCCTTCATGCTGACAAGGTTGTTTGCCATAGAAGATGACTTTTCTCTCTCAGGTCTTTCGTAGCTGCCTACATCTTCTCAAGGGATCATTTCTGCATGGACCTTTGATATTCTCAACAGGTGGAACATGCCCTACATTCCTGTATTTTAAGAGCAACCCTGTCCCTGCTGTTCTGTAAAGTTCGATTGAGAGAACAGTGTATGGTTTGTGTTAGTAACATGTTCAATTTGAGGTTAGGAATCCTTCTGCATGACGAATAATGGTATTGGGAAACTATGATATTTACAAGAATATATAGGTGAAATATAAGTATCAAAACAGAAATCTATGGAAGATATGAAGTCCAGAAGGGCATTGGGCCCTTAATTGGTACACTTAGCTTTGAATTATTTTCTGCAAAAATGTCTCAGATAAATCTATATACAATGGCATAGGAGCTTGTACCTTGGATGATTGAATGTCGAATAGAACACCCACTCAAAAAGGGATTGTCGGTAGGATTAGAAAGATAGTCAGTAGGTTTACAAAGAAGAGTGAGAATAGGATTTAGACCAAAAGTTCTTAAGCAATAGGGTTTCAGGTAGACAGTGAATGTAAATGTCAGCACAAGTGAAGAGTCAGTCACAATGATGAACAGGGGAAAATATGTAGGAAAATAGATATAAATAGAGACATTACTAAATCAGGCAAAGTATAAAGTGAGTGATAGGATTAGACATTTTCAACAGGCTTGAGGTTGAATATATAATCTTAGGCAGAAACAAAAATGTAGTCACCAATAAGATTGACAGTTGAGAGCATTAGGCCACCTGGACATGGAAGGTTTTAGTAATCCATGCTCACTTTCCATTTAGGCTTTGGTACAACCTTAAGGGTGACCTTTGATTTTTTTGTCCAGAATATTACTGTGATAAAATGTATATATAGATCAGGTGACATGAGTATTTCTTCCACCATTTTTTGAGGAATATTTTGAAAACGTATAAATTAGTATTGAGGGTAAAAATAGGTGTACCCTGTGTCTATGAATATAGAGATAATGCATGAATAGACCATACAGTTAATAAATAATATAACTGGTTCCACATTAAATAATGTATTGAATTGATATCTGAAAATACATAAGAAATCATATATTGATATATAATCATTCATAACAACTAGTTATACGTCTAATTGTAATCCTAGGGTTATGGTTTATCATGAAGAGTGTGTGAGTTTTGCTTCAAAAGTGATTATGGAAATCAAAAATAATGTGTTTGGAAAGAAGTCTCATGAAAAGAGCAGTTTGAAACATGGCGGAACACGTGTTTTCTGAAGCAGAAAGTGATTGAAAGTGAAATAAATGCCTATAAATTTGTGAACTTGTGGATGAAATATATATCCAATAATGTGCATAAACTGAAGAAATAGTAATGTACTAGTTTTGAATAAAAATGAACTTCAAAATACTTATCATGTCCCATAGGAATCTACTTGCATTGATGTGAAAATGGATCAGTTACTGTAGAAATATTAGGATTTATATGCACCATTCACTGAAGTTAGTTTTCAATACTAGGAAAAAAATACGTATATCAGGTGAATGAATATTTCTGAGAATAATCTTGTGAAAAGTTGATTATAAATCCACATACATAATCATGAATGAATTTAGGGAGTGTATAATAAGACAAATATATTAAATATTTTGAAATATCTGGAGAGAATATATATATATATATATATATATATATATATATATATATATATATATATCCACACACAGATTTTAAAAATTAGCAATATATATGCCAATCGAATTACACCGTGAAATATGTATCATCCACAGATCCAAAAATATGCATTTTACTGGATATGGATTTATGTATAACTTTTTTCAACTAGGAAGCTCACCCATAGGTTGAATTTTCAGGTCAAACAGCGTTTAAGAGGAGTGATCTCTTCTCACACTTTGTATCTGCCAAGTCATGTAACTCACAAGAATGTACGTGTGATACCAGGTAGGATTCTATATGTGCATATAAAAATACATGTGCTGAATAGAATACAGAGAAAGGGAGACAGGAATTCACATATTTGTTAACTTTAAAAGCACATGGAAAACTATTTCAACAAAAAATTGACTAGATTTATAACTCCTACCCTATATAATGCAAAAGGCAAGTCCAAGTATACAACATGCCTCCTCTGAACTGCTTGTATTTCTATTCTGTTTCCGTTATTTTTGTCCATCATATTAGGATTAGTATTCAGAATCTAGCAGGGCATGTGTTAGTGTCAGGGATTCAGTATTTCAAATGTAAAATAGAAAAATGAATCCAATGTGTATGCAAATATGTGCTAAACAAAATCTTCCCACTCTCATCCAGAACAATTCCTTGATATTTTTTTCGCCCAAAGTAAGACACAATTAGAGGAGAAGAGTAATAAAATCTGTGAATAATATGCTCAGGAGTTTACAACCTTGGAAGTGGTAGAGGAGTTTCCCTAGTATGGGACAGGGTAAACACTCCATAAACATGGAGCTCTGCTGGCCTAAATACTTCTTGAGAAACTGCCTCTGAGTTTGGGCACTTGAAATATATGTTGTTGTCAGGAGCTTTAGCTTCTTTTTAGTGAGACTATCAAAGCTGTGTCTGCATCTATGTGACCTGGAGGACATGATTTCTTATTTTCCAATGAACATGAGGCAGCAGTGCTGAATTCTCTCTTTGTAAGTAAACTGTGGCCACTGGGGGCTAAGGGTATTCCCATGTGGACTGGGAAGCCATTTGGTCATCCTCCACTTTTCGTGGTGTTTCTTGCTGCTGCACTGGGACTTTGGCATTTGCTTCATGAAATAAAAGAAGTTCAACTGGGACACAGTTCTGGAGGCAATTCTTTCATGTGTGGTTGGTCAGGGTCTGCAGGAGAATGCACCAATCAGGCTTCTATCCCACATAGTTTGGCCCCATGTCCATAGTAACCTGATTCTAAACATTGCCCGGAAACATCTCCATATAACCAGAAGCCTTTACATGGAAGGGTTTGCTGGCTGCACCATGTAAGTCACAAGCCATTTGGGATCCAATGGCAGATCCACATGGCCCCACCACAAATTTTTTATCACACACCTGCCTACCACTGCTCTAGGCCCACTACTCAGCAGGTTCCAACAAATTGGCATCTCTGTTCTACACCATTTTCATGAAATCCACTCAATCAAGGCACTCTCTTGCATATTTACGATCAGCAACAGGACATTCAAAGTTTCTCCAGTGCCACCAGGTCATGGGAATTTCAAAAATTTCATGGTATTTATCTAGGCATTTTTCAAGGATGACGTTGCAGGCACTGTGGGTTTCAATTCATTCAGGAACCTTTAAATGGTGAGGAAGCTCATTTCATTGAATGCTCTGTAGAACTCTCACAGGCAAGGCTTCCAAAGAGTGGCCAAAATGTCACATGAAGCCAGGCCTATTGAGGTCTACAATGTGACGTCCATGGGTGTTGTGACGCTCAACAATGGCTGACAAGTCTTTCATAATTAAATCATGTGATCTTCTGGCTGAGATACCCAGGGCTCTGTGGAAAGCCACCCTGGGCCTAGATCTCAGTTTCCAAGGTTGATTCTCATGGGTGGACTCCTAAAATCCCAACAAAATTCATGGCAATACTTCTCTGAATTCAGTCTCTAAGGGGAATCACACCAGAGTTCAAGCCCAGGTGGTCCCAGTCATGTCTTCCAACCGGACACAAATGACCAAAATTAAAACCAAAACCCTCCCATATGGCCCTCATCTTCTTCCATATAGACACTAATCACAACCTCTGGCTGAAGGTTTCCATGAGTGGCGGAGTCCAAGAGAGTGTCCAAAATAACTCCCTTGCCCCTCATTGGCGTAAATTCAGGGTGGTCTGGACACCCTTCATGTGAAACAGGAGTGATCTAATATGCTAGACGTTAATACTTCTATGCTTCTCCAATTTGTGGAAAACTGAGTGTCAGGTATATATTTTTATGTGATTTGCAGTCATGAGAAAACACAAGCTCCTCTGCAGGTCTTTGAAGAACCCATTTGACCCAAAAAATCCCTATTCTCACTTGATGGAGTTCAAGAACTTTAAAGAGGAAGGCGACAGACTTCATCCACAAGGACTGCTTTTTGGCCATTTTGGTTTTGGATGCACACATGGGATCTCTCTTTACATCCACCACGTGTTGAGTATCTAAGCCACAACCTCACACAGGGCCAAGAGGCTGATTCAGACACATCCCTTTTCAAAGCAATTAAGCAAAGAGCCACAGGTGATCCATATTCATTTCCATTTGAAAACTGTTTTCTTCAGGCTTCACAAAGGGGTGGCATGAGGCAAAGACCTTCCTGACATTCAGGGCAACAGAACATTAGGTTAGCAAACGGCCCAAAGCAGTGTTTCTCCACTGAGACTTTTCTGGTCACACTGATATCTGAATTTTCTGAGACGCTCGCCATTCCCTTCAGCTATCCAGTACATGGCCATGTCACAGAGCTTGGAGGTGGTACATAACTTGGTCACAAAATCATGAGCCTATTCTGGAGAGTGGCCAGAATTCAGGAAGAAAACAGGAACTTAGGAAGATAGCAGGTGTTACCCATCCATAAGGCAAGCCGCATTCCTTTCATACATTGGGCAGAAAGAATTCTGGTAAGCTTTCTACTAGCCTGGACACATCCTTTGATGCATTCTCTTTTCTAATGTCTACAACCATGGACACAGTGGGATACACAGACTTAAAAACACTTGCCTTGTCAAATCACTTGTTAGAAATCGTCCACTCCAAACCAAACAAACTGCCTTTCCTACCTATTCTCAGAACATGAGACAAAATCACAAACACACACTCACACCCACAAATTCACCTCCTTTCCCAAAGTAGGTCTCTGACTATCGGGTGGGACCTCTGACTGGTGGGCCGTACTATGTTCCCATCAAATGGCCTGTTCTGTCTCAGATCTGGTTTCCTTGGCCAACTCTGTGAAGTTGTCAGGAGACAATGGTGAGCCACTTCCTGCTTACTCAGGAAAGGCCACTCTTCAGAGCTTTCCTGGCATTTGGCCATCCTCACATCAGTAGATACCAAGAAAGACTGACTCTGTCTTTGGTAAATCAAAAGAAGTGAGACCACTGGGACTGGGCCTGGGACTAGATTTGTGTGCCTGGATGCCTGTATCCCAAGTTCAGAGAGTTCCATCACCAAGAATGTGAGGTGAGGTCACTTCCTTCAGGAACGGAATGAGGTCAATGCCTTGGCAAGCATGTTGTCCTAACATTTGCTTCCAAAGGTCCCATGAAATGGAGGCTGTCCCTAATTCCTTTGACACTTTCACAAGTTAGAATGGTATATCAAACATTGGTAACCAAGAACAGCTCTCCACAGAGGCCTCGTTTGGTCCTTCTTCTCTACATAAAGAAGAGAGAGGCTGATTCAGACACATCCCTTTATGCTGACCAGGTTGTTTGCAATGAAAGATGACTTTTGCTCTCTCAGTTCCTTCATAGGTGCCTACAACTTCTCCTGGGATCATTTGCGCATAGACCTTTGAGTTTCTCAGCAGTTGGAAGATCCCCTACATTCCTGTATTTTAAGACCAACTCTGTCCTTGCTCTTCTCTAAAGTTAGATTGAGGGAACAGTGTATGGTTAGGGTTAATAACAGGTTTGATTTGGAATAGAAATCATTCTGCTGGATGAATAATGGTATTGGGAACCTGCGATATTTTCAAGAACATATAGGTAAAATATATGAATCTGAAAACAAAAATCTAGGTAAGATTTGAAGCCCAGAAGGGCATTGGGCCCTTGATTGGGTATTAAGCATAGGACCTTGTAACTTGGATGATTGATTTTCAAAGAGAACTCCCAGTCAAAATGGATAGTCAGGAGTATAAGGAAGATAATCGGTATGTTTATAAAGGAGAGTGAGTATAGGATTTGCACCAAAAGTTCTTTAGCTATAGGGTTTCGGGTATTGAGTGAATGTAAATGTCAGCACATGTGAAGAATTAATCACAATGATGAACTGGGGAAAATATGTAGGAATGCAGATATCAATAGAGACTTTAGGAAATCTGGCAAAGTATAGTCGGTAGTGAAATGTTAATAAAATAGATTCTTGTCACTTCCTGTTTTTCTGTATGCTTAATAAAACACTGTTGAAATCTTGAGAAGTGTTTTCTAATCTTTTTCCCAGAATGTGCTGTCCCCAACTGCCAAACTTCAGAATGTACTCCCTCACCCAGTTGCACGCAAACTGCTCACCCGCCCAGGCCCATCAATAAACTTTCCTCCCTGCCCTCTTCAAGGAAAGTATATAAGCTCTGCTTAAGCTGTTCTCAGGGTTCTCTGCTCTATTCAAATGAGCTCTGAGCCCCAGCATGCTGGACCCCCAATAAACCCTTTGTTTTTGCATGAGAGAGTCTCTTGGTGGTCTCTTCCCCCAATGCACTTCCGATATTTATATATGGAGGTTCCACCGAAATCCAGCAGTGGTGAACAAGAGACCCCAATGGGCTACTCTCAGGGTAAGTAAGGCACCTCTTTCTGGTTTCAGGTTTCAGGTTAGGGCTTGGGAAAATGGCTGCCGATGAAGTGTGTGAGCTCTCTTTGATGGTGGCTGGCAGACGTGTCACAGAGCCACAAGCCAAGTCCCTGGGGGACGCCACAGAGGACTCGGGAATCGAGGAATAATAGTCTCCTCGACTCAGTGATACTTTGTTTCAGATTCGGTATTGCCAGCCCATCGGGTTTTGCCACCTGCTCAGTCTTGGTCTCAGTGTTGGACGTCCATTGCCTGTCTTTATTGTTTTCTCTTGTCTGTGTCCTGTGTCGTTGCTTTTACTGTTTGTGTATCTTTCATTATGGGACAGATCACTTCAATGCCTCTGTCCCTGACCCTTGATCTATGGACCAAAGTCCGCTTAAGGGCTCAGAATGTTTCTTTTTCAGTAAAACGCTGGACCTGGCAGACTCTGTGTGCCACAGAATGGCCCACCTTTGGATTCGGATGGCCCCTAGAAGGATCTTTCTACTTCCCACTAATTTAAAAAGACAGAGATATTGTCTTACAGCCAGGGCCACATAGCCATACTGATAAACAGGAATATACCTTAACTTGGCAGGACCTCTGCAAATCTCCTCCTCCGTGGGTGAAGCCTTTCCTTGCTGTGTCCCCGTTCCTACTCCTTCCCCCACGATCTCTCAACCCCTCTGCTCCTCCTCCTCCTCCACCCTCTGTTCTCCCTGAGTCACAAGATTTGACTCTACTGGACTCTCGTCCCCCTCCTTATCTTCTACCCTTGTCCCACAACCCCCAACACCCTCTAAGTGATTCTCCAGCTGCTGACTCAGCCTCTCCGCAATTGGAGGAAGCTAAGCCAGCCCAGGGCCCTCCAGATAACTCCCCTGCATCACACACAGCCCCTCCTTTCCTGGAGGAAGCTGGAGTTGCTAAAGGAACTCGCCGGTGGCAAATGATTGAAAACCCTGGAACTCCCGTGTTGCTTCCCTCCATCCCTAAGGACCAATGATTGACGATGGCCATAGGGAAAAAATGCAAGCCTACCAGTATTGGCCTTCTCCTCTTCAGACCTATATAAATGGAAAAATAACAATCCCCCTTTTACCGAGGACCCAACCTGGCTCTCAGGTCTGGTGAAGTCATTGATGTTTTCACACCAACCTACTTGAGATGACTGCCAACAACTCCTAGGGACTCTCTTCATGACAGAGGAACAAAGGAGAATCCTCCTGGATGCTAGAAAAAAGTATCCTCGGACCAAATGCGTGACCGACAAAACTTCCCAACATATTCAAAGCTGGCTTTCTCTTGAAACGACCCAACTGGGACCCCAACACCTTTGAAGGTAGGGAGCATCTGTCCACTTATCGCCGGGCTCTAATAGTGGGTATCTTAGTGGCCGCTAGGTGACCAACTAATTTGGCCAAGGTAAGAGAGATTATTTAAGGGCCTGATGAATCTCCCTCTATGTTCCTAGAGATAATTATGTAGGCATATAAGAGACATACTCCTTTCGATCCTCAGGCAGAGGATCAAAAGGCATCTGTCACAATGGCGTTTATTGGGAAAGCTGCCCTGGATATTAAAAGAAAGTTACAATGCTTAGATGGATTACAAGATATGACTTTGAGGGATTTAGTCAGAGAACCCGAGAAGGTATACTTTAAGAGAGAAACTGAGGAAGAGAAGGGAGCTGAGTGAGGATAAAAGAAACAAAAGACAGACTAAGGCATTGACTAAGGTCCTGGTCACAACAACAAATAGGCCAGAAATTAAGAAACAGAGAGACAGGAAGGGATACCTGGGCACACACTAGAGGCCACCCCTGGCTTCAGATCAATGTGCCTACTCTAAAGAAAAAGGACACTGGGCCAAAGAGTGCCCTAGAAAGAGACAGCCATGCCAGCCAGATATTCTGACTCTGGAGGAATACTAAAAAGTCCGGGCTCAGATCCTCTCCCTGAGCTCAAGGTAACTTTTGAAGTGGAGGGGAACACAATAAACTTTGAAGTAGATGCAGGGGGAATATACTCAGCCCGTAAGGCCCATTTGGCCCTCTACCGAATAAAAGGTCTCTAATTCAAGAGTCTAACAGAAGTAAATATCGGGCTTTGACAACTACGAGGACCATGGACCAGGGAAAAGGAAAAATCCATCACTCCTTCCTAGTAATCCCAGAATGCCTGGCCCCATTGATGGGCAGAGTTCTGCTCACCAAGCTCTGGGCCAAAATAACTTTTAACCCTGAAGGCCCCCAAGTGGAATTTTTTAATCCTTCAGTAACTACTCCTATAATCATGGCTCTAACTATGTCAGTAGCAAATGTTCATCAACTCACTCACCTTTGTTCAAAGAAACTGCATTCATTCGTGAAGGATCAAGAACACAGTTTTCCACTAACCTACTCACAGCAAAAGGAAATAACTGAATGGGTAACAAAAGCCTGTCAGGTCCATTAATTGGTTAAAGCTTACACTTCCAAGCTTCCTGCAGGAAAGCACCTATGAGGAACCAGACGAGGACAATTCTGGAAAGTGGACTTTACTGAAATTAAGCCAATAAGTTATGGACTTAAATAACTCCTAGTCTTTGAACATACATTTTCAGGATGTATTGAAGCCTTCCCCACACATACACAAAAAAAGACATAAAAAAGAAGAAAAAAGAAACATTGCAAATGGTTGTAAAGAAGATCCTGGAAGATATTTATTCTCCCCTTGATGACCAGTAGTCTTAACCCTCATCAGCCCCTTAAGCTGCGATGGCTGATCACAAATCCTACTGGACACGAAGTATGGCCTATCTCGAATACAGCCCCCTTACGAACCTGGTGGCCATCTCTCCACCCAGTCATTTGTCAGCTGGCTATAGGTCTTTCCTATTGGGATATCCCTGATTAACAGGATCCCACTAAAATTCCATTAAATCCCTTCCGTACCATAGATAATGGAAACAAACATTATAGATGTAGGGACACGTGAGCCAGATGCAGGTTGGCTAGCCTAGATTACTATGTTTGCCCGGCAGACTATCAAAGCCACAAACAGTCACGGCTGTGGGGGGGGAGAGCAGACTTCTATTGTAAGTCATGGGGATGTGAGCATAGAGGGACTGTCAGATGGAACCCAAACTCCTCATCAAATTCTGTACACAGCATTGGCCATATTACGAATTAGATAACCAAAACCGATGGCCCCCAGAGGGGTCTCTAGATCCTCAAATTCTGTGTGACCTTTTTAACTTCTGCAAGTGCTCAAAAGGGTGAAAGGAGATTCCGCTATGTGGAGGCCTTCTCTCTCTTTTGCTCACATCCTGAACTATGCTTCTCCAATAGATGCTCACCCTCAGCCTTGTGCTCCAGACTCTCTGCTGTCACTCCCACCTCAGCAACTTGATTTCTCCCCTGCAATATCTAGATCAAAAACCCAAATCTCGACTGGTTCTCAGACCATTGCTCCCTTGTTGAGGTTGCAGGTACTGAGGTACCACTCCATTCACTCACTCCTCTCCTCTCCTGTCAGTGCCAGCACCGGGTCCCACCCAGTCCTCTTACCACCTAATGCAAAGCTCAAACCCGCTGAGAAGAATCCTCAGACCCTAATACAAGATGTAATGAAAATGGCCTTTAATGTTGCTTTGTCATCACTAAAAACAGGTTACTAAGAATTTAAAGTCCCTCACAGGCCTTTTGGAATCTCACTCCCGTCTCCCCCTCTGTTCTATCTGTTCTACTGCTCAAGTTTTTGTTGCTATTAAGATCCCAAAGCCCTCTCCCAATATTCTTTTACATCTCTCCTTCCTCATTCTCAGATCCACAGAGCTGCTCTTATCCCTGCATTCCAAATTGTCCCCCTCTGTACCAGGCCCACAGAAAAGTCTTAACTGACCTTCTCCAGAAGTCTTCACCATGGCTGATTTAGGACATTCAGCAAAAGAGTCCCGATAAAAGAGTTCACTGTAGATAAACTTCCTATTTTTGTGTTGCCCTGGTCTCCTTGGCAACTGGCTAAAAAATTCAGCACTCCTGATCTAGAAACACCCTTACTAGTTTTTCACAAAATATTTGAAAAAAAGGCCTCTGGCCTTGAGCTGGGGCTTCACAGAGATGGCTACATTTCTAAGATAAAGAAGTTACAAACTGGGCTGTATGGAAACAGCTGGAAGCGGGAAAAAAAGAAAGGGAAGACACCCCCACCCAGGTGTCCTTGAAAAGTTAACTTGCCCAAACTGAGGAAAAAACAGAAACAAAAACTGCTTTTTGTGAACTTCTGCAGACTGTGAACTTCTGAGCCCCTTCCCTTACGTGTTGGGTACAAAATTCTGAAACTACGTAACTTGGGTTTCAGGGGATTAATTGATTACAACAGAAGCAATGCCCTCTGAATCTGGTTGAAACCAAAAAAGACTGTTTCCGTGTCTTTGGTGCTATCTTAGGTGCCTTGCCTTGTCCGTCCCTACAACAGTATAATTCTATATACTTAAACATTGTTTATGTTTTCATGAAATGGTCAACAGATGTGATTAATTGTGAAATGGTGCAGATGTTTCCCAGAGTGCTCTATCATGACGCAGGTTCATCTGAAGATCAAAGAGGGGGACATACAACCCGGTTCCGCTGGGAACATATGTCCCTCACCTTAGCCATTCTATTACGAATAGGAGTTGCTGCAGGGTTGGGCACAAGAACCACTGCTCTGGTCCATGGGACACAACAAGTGACCCAATTAGAAGCAGCAATAGATCAAAACTTAAAGATTTTAGAAACCTCCATCACAGCTTTGCAGGAATCTTTAACCTCTCTCTCTGAAGTTGTTTTACAGAACAGTCGAGGGTTGGAGCTCCTTTTCATGACATAGGGGGGCCTTTGTGCTTCATTGAGGGAAGAATGTTGTTTTTATGTCGACAATACTGGAGTTGTAAAAAAATCTATGAGTAAATTAAAAAGATGCCTTGAAGAGCAACAACGAGAGAGAGAGGCACAAAAAGGGTAGTTTGAGTCTTTTTTTACACAGTCCCCCTGGTTAATTACGTTTTTATCAACCCTGGCCAGTCCAATAATAATCCTCATATTATTACTAACTATAAAACCCTGTTTCCTCAACCATGTAATTTCTTTTCTCCAAGCTCAAATTGGACAAATTAAAATTATGGTAATACCCCATTAGCAGACAGAGAATGTGACACCCCACAAAGATCACTTTTATGATCAAAAGTAGCCAGAAAAAAGAAGTGGGGAATGAAAGGTTAATAAAATATGTACTTGACACTTCCTGTTTTTCTGTACGCTTAACAAAACACTGTTGAAATCTTGAGAACTCTTTGCTAATCTTGTTGCCAGAATGTGCTGTCCCCAATTGCCAAACTGCAGAATCTACTCCCTCACCCGGTTGAATAGAACCCTGAACTGTACTTGGATGATTGAATGTAGAAGAGAACATCCATTCAAAAAGTTATAGTCAGTTGGATTAGAAAGATAGTCGGTAAGTTTAGGAAGAAAAGTGAGTATAGGATTTGGAACAAAAGTTCTTTAGCAATAGGGTTTTGGTTAGAGAGTCAATGTAAACGAAGAGTCAGTCACAATGATGCACAGGGCAAAATATGTAGGAAAGCAGATATCAATAGAGACATTAGGAAATCAGGAAAAGAATAAAGTGAGTGATGGGATTAGATATTTTCAACAGGGTTGAGGATGAATATATGAGCTTAGGATAAAACAAATATGAAGTCAACAATAGGATTGACATTTGATAGCATTAGCGTAGCCCAAGACAGTGTCCAAAATAACCTCTGTTGCCCCTCATTTGCCTAAATTCCCAGTGGCCTGTACACCCTTCCTGTGTACCAGGAGTGATCAAATAGGCCTGCCCTTAATACTGCTCTGCTTCTCCAATTTGAGTCCTACTGAGTGTTGGGTACAGATTCTTTATGTGAATTGGAAAGATGAGAAAACTCAAGCACCTATTGGATAGCCTCTGAATAGATTTGAAGAACTCATTTGACCCAAAAGATCCCTATTCTCACTTGATGGAATTCAGGAACCTTACAGAGGAAGGCAAAATACTTCATCAACAATGACTGCTCTTTTTGCCATTTTGGATTTTATGCACCCATGGGATCTTTCTTTAGATCCATCAGGTACTGAGAATCTAAGTCAAAGAATCACACTGGGCCAAGAGGCTGATTCACACACATCTCTTTCCAAATCAATTAAGGAAAGAGCCAAAGGTAAAGCATATTCATTTACATTTGAAAAATCTTTCATTCAGGATTCACAAAGGGTTGGCCTGAGACAAAGACCTTCCTGACTCTCAGGGCAACAGAACAATAGGTAAGCAAATGGCCCAAAGCAGGGATTCTCCACTGAGACTTTACTGGTCACACTGATATCTGAGTTTTCTGAGATGCTCGCCATTCCATTCAGCTATCCAGTACATGGCCATGTCACAGAGCTTGGAGGTAGTACATATCTTGGACACAAAACCATGAGCTTATTCTGGAGATTGGCCATAATTCAGGAAGAAAACAGCAACTTAGGAAGGTAGCAGGTATCGCCCATCAATAAGGCAAGCCGCATTCAATTCATAAATTGTGCTGGATGAATGCTGGGAAGCTTTCTATGAGACAGGACACATCCATTGATGCATTCTCTTTTCTAATGTCTACAAGCACGGACACAGTGGGATACACAGACATAGAAACACTTGCATTGTCAAACGACTTACTAGAAACAGTTCACTCCAAACCAAACAAACCGCCTTTTCTAACTATTCTCAGAACATGAGACAAAACCACAAACCCACACCCGCAATGGCACCTCCTTCCCCCAAATAGGTCTGTGACTCTCCGGAGTGTGCTCTGTCTGATGGGCCATACTATGATCCTCCGAAATGGCCTGACCTGTCTCAGATCTGGTCTTCTTGGTCAACAATTTGAAGTTGTTAGAAGCCAGGAGTGAGCCACTATCTGCTTTCTCAGGAAGAGCCCCTCTTCCGAGCTTTCCTGGCATTTGGCCATCCTCACATCAGTAGGTATCAAGAAAGACTGACTCTGTCCTTTGTAAATCCAAAAAAGTGAGACCACTGGGACTAGAACTGAGACTGGCTCTGGGTGCCTGGCTTTCTGTATCCCAAGTTCAGAGAGTTCCATCACCATGGAAGTGAGATGAGATCACGTCCTTCAGGAACTGAATGAGATCACTGCCTTGGCAACCACTTTGTCATAACAATTGCTTCCAAAGGTCCCATGAGATGAGGGCTGCCCCTACTTCCTGTGACACTTTCACAAGTTAGAATGGTATATCACCCGTAGGCAAAAGGGAACAGCTCTCCACACAGGCCGGGTTTGGTCCATCTTCTCTACATTAAGAAGAGATAGGCTCATTCTGACTCAACCCTTAATCCTGACCAGGTTGTTTGCCATGGAAGATGATTTTTGCTCTCTCAGGTCTTACATAGCTGTCTACATCTTCTCCAGAGATCATTTCTGCATGGAGCTTTGAGGTTCTCAACAGATGGAAGATCCACTGCATTCCTGTATTGTAAGACCAACACTGTCCCTGCTCTTCTGTAAACATAGATGTGAATTGGAGTCATGAGAAAACCCACGAACCTATGGGATAGCCTCTGCAGAACTTTAAAGAATTCACTTGACCCAAATGATCCCTATTCTCACTTAATGGAGGTCAGGAACCTTACAGAGGAAGGCGAGAGACTCTATCCACCATGACAGTTCTTTTGTCCATTTTGGTTTTGGATGCACACATGGGATTTTTCTTTAGACCCATCATGTGCTGTGAATCTAAGCCACAGCCTCACATAGGGCCAAGAGGCTGATTCAGACACATCCATTTCCAAAGCAATTAACCGAAGAGGCACAGGTAATGACCATTCAATTCCATTTGAAAACTATTTTCTTCAGGCTTCACAAAGTGTGGCCTGAGGCAAAGACCTTCCTGACATTCAGGGCAACAGAATAGGTAAGCAAAAGGCCCGAAGCAGGGTTTCTCCACTGAGACTTTCTTGGGCATACTGATATCTGAGTTTTCTGAGATACTCACCATTCCCATCAGCTATCCAGTACATGGCCATGTCACAGAGATTGAGGTGGTACATATCTTAGACACAAAATCATGAGCGTATTCTGGAGAGTGTCCAGAATTCAGGAAGAAAACAGGAATTTAGAAAGATACCAGGAGTTGCCCATCCATACGGCAAGCTGCAGTCCATTCATAAATTGCACAGGATGAATGCTTTGAAGCTTTCTCGTAGACAGGACACATCCATTGATGCATTCTCTTTTCTACTGTCTACAATCACGGACACAGTATGATATATAGACACAGAAACACTCACGTTGTCAAAGGACTTATTAGAAACAGTCCACTCCAAAACAAACAAACCAGCTTTCCTAACTATTCTCAGAACATGAGACAAAAGCACAAACTCACACTCACACCCAAAAAGGCACCTCTTTCCCCCAAGTAGGTCTGTGTCTATCCGGAGTGTCCTCTGACTTGTGGGCCATACTATGTTCCCCAAAAATGGCGTGTCCTGTCTCCGATCTGGTCTCTTTAGCAAACTCTGTGAAGTTGTCAGGAGCCCGTGGTGAGAAACTACCTGCTTTCTCTGGAAAGGCCAGTCTTCATAGTTTCCAGGCATTTGGCTGTCCTCACATCAGTAGGTACCAAGAAAGAGTGACTCTGTCTTGTTAAATCCAAACAAGTGAGTCCACTGGGACATGGAGTGGGTTTGACTCTGTGTGCCTGGTTTCCTGGATCCCAAGATCACAGACTTTCATCACCAATAATGTAAGGTGAGGTCACTTCCTTCAAGAACTGAAAGAAGTCACTGCCTTGGAAACCACTTTGTTTTAACAGTTGCTTCCAAGGTTCCCAAAAGATGGAGTCTGCCTCTACTTGCTGTGACTCATTCATAAGTTAGAATGGTATATCAACCATAGGCACCGGGGAACAGCTCTCCAAACAGCCATGGTTTGGTCCATCTTCTCTACATTAGGAAGAGAGAGGCTAATTCAGACACATCCCTTAAACTTGACCAGGTTGTTTGCCATGGAAGATGACTTTTGCTCTCTCAGATCCTTCATACCTGCCTACACCTACTCAAGGGATTATTTCTGCAGGGACTTTTGAGGTTCTCAGCTGGTGGATGATACCCTACCTTCCTGGATTTTAAGACCAACTCTGTCCCTGTTCTTCTGTAAAGTGAGATTGAGGGAACAGTGTATGGTTAGTGTTAATAGCATGTTCGATTTGGGTTAGGAGTCATTCTGCTGGATGAATTATGGTATTGGGAACCTGTGATATTTATAAGAATATAAATGTGAAATATATGTATGAGATCAGAGATCTAGGAAAGATTTGAAGCCCAGAAAGGCATTGGGCCCTTGATTGGTATACTTAGATTGAATTATGTTCTGCACCGAGGTCTCAGATAAATCGATATACAATGGCATAGGACCCTATACCTCGGATGATTGAAAGTAGAAGAGAACATCCAGTCAAAAAGGGATAGTCTGTAGGATTAGGAAGATAGTCAGTAGGTTTAGGAAGAAGAGTGAGTCTCGGAGTTGGACCCAAAGTTCTTTAGCAATTGGTTTTCAGTTAGAGGGTGAATGTAAATATCAGCACATGTGAAGAGACAGTCACAATGATGAACTGGGAAAAATATGTAGGAAAGCAGATATCAATAGGGGCATTAGGAAATCAGGAAAAGTATAAAGTGAGTGATAGGATTAGATATTTTCATCAGGCTTGAGGTTAAATATATAATCTTAGGAAGAAACAAATATGTAGTAACCAATAGGATTGACATTTGAGAGCAGTAGGCACCCTGGACATAGATGCTTTTAGTAATCCATGGTCACTTTCCATTTAGGTTTTGGTACAATCATATGTGTGACCTTTGCATTTTGTGTCCAGAATACTACTGTGGTAAAATGTATATGTAGATCAGGTGACATAAGTATTTCTTCCATCATAAAGGGGAGTAATATTCTGGAAACTTATAAATTAGTACTGGGGATACAAATAGGTGTACCTTGTGTTGATGATTATTGAGATGATGCATGAATAGACCATATTGTGAATAAAGTATGTAACTGGATCCAACATTAAATAATGGATTGAGTTTCCATCTGAAAATATATTGGAAATCTTATATTGATATATATACCATCATTCCAACGAGTTATATATGCAATGGTATTATTAGGGTTACGGTTTATCGTGAAGAGTGAGTTTTGCTTCAAAAATGATTATGGAATCGAAAATAATGTGTTTAGAAAGAAGTCTAGTGAAAAGACCAGTAAAGAAACATGGAGGAATACATGTGTTCTGAAGTAGTAAGTAATTGAAAGTGAACCAAATGCCAAAAAAATTTGTGAAGTTGTGGATGAAAAAATACATCCTATGATGTGCATAAACTGAAGAAATAGTAATGTACCAGTGTTGAGTAAAAATGAACTTCAAATTACACATCATGTCCCATAGCAATCTACTTGCATTAATGTTAAACTGGGTCAGTTACTGTAGAAATATTAGGATTTTTAAGCACCATGCACTGAACTTAGTTTTCAGTAGTAGGAAACCAAAATATATTTCAGGTGTATGAATATTACTGAGAATAATCTTGTGAAAATTTGAATTTAAATGAACATAAATGAATATGAATGAATTTAGGGAGTGTATAATAAGACACATATTTTTCATATTTTTTTAAAATCCGTAGAATATACACACACACACACGCACACACACTCACACACATGCACACACACACACACACACATTAATATTTAGCAATATATATGCCAATCGATATTCATCATGAAATATAATTCATTCACAAATCCAAAAATATTCATTTTACTGAACATGGATTTATGTATAGTGTTTTTCACTAGGAAGCTCACCCATAGGTGGAATTTTCAGTTCCATCATGATTTAGGGAGAGTCATCTCTTCTCACAATTTTTATATTCCAACGTCAGTGATCTTACAAGAATGTACGTGTGATACCAGGTAGGATATTGTATATGCATAAAAAAATTACATGTGCTGAATAGGATACAGAGAAAGGGAGACAGGAATTTACATATGTGATAACTTTAAAAAATCATGGAGAAATATTAAAATAAAAAGTTTACTAAATTTAAAACACATACTCTTGATAAAGAGGAAGACAAATACAAATATACACCATGCTTCCTATAAAAGGACTGTACTTCTATTCAGTTAGGTTTTTTTTTTCTCCATGATATTAGGATTAGTAGTCAGAGTCTAGTAGGGTATGGGTTAGTGTCAGGGATTCAGTATTTCAAATGGAAAATAGGAAAATGGATCTAATGTGTATGCAAACATGTGATACACAAAAATCTTCCCTCTCTTATCCAGAACAATACCTTGACATAACCATCGCTAAAAGTAAGACACAATTAGAGGAGAGGAGGTAGAAAACCTGTGAATACATATGTGGAATGAAAAATGCTCAGGAGTTCACAACACTGGAGGTGGTAAAACAGTTTACAAAAGTATGGGAGAGGGTAAACACTCCAGAAACATGGAGCTGTTCTGACCTAAAGACTTATTGAGAAACTTCCTCTGAGGTTAGGCACAAGAAATATATGTATGGCATTATGTAAATCAATGGTTCTGCAACTGATGTGATTCTGCAATCTGTATATGGAGTAAAAATGGGAGCTCATATCCCACTTGAATCAAAGTGTGAAATTTGATATATCAAGAAGTATGTACTGTTTTGAACAACCTACAATAAAAATTAATTAAAAAAAGAAAAAGAAATATATGTAATTGTCAGGAGATTTAGCTTCGTTTGTAGTGACACCAAAAATCTGGGTCTGCATCTATGTGACCTGGAGGACATGGTTCTTTATTTTGTAATGAACATGAGGCAGCAGGTCTGAAATCTCCCTTTGTAGGTAAACTGTTGCTACTGGGAGCTAAGTGTCTTCCCGTCTGGTCTGTGAAGCCATTTGGTCATCCTCCACTTTTCAGGGTGTTTCTTAGTGCTGCACTGGGAATTTGGTATTTGCTTCATGAAATACAATATGTTCAACTGGGACACAATGCTGGAGGGAGTTCTGTCATGTGTGGTTGGTCAGGGTCGGCAAGAGAATGTATGAACCAGGCTTCTATCCCACATAGCTTTCCCCTTGATTATAGCAACCTGATTCTGAACATTGCCCTGAAAACTCTACATATAACAAGATGCCTTTACATATAAAGGTCTGCTGCCTGCACCATGTCAGTCGCAAGATTTGGAAGCCAATGGAAGATCCAGGTGGTCCTACCAAAAATATTTATTTACACACCTATAGTCCACTGCTCTACACCCACTACCCAGCAGGCTCCAACTTACTGGCATCTCTGTTCTACACCATTTTCATGAAACTCAGTCAATCAAGGCACTGTTTGTTATACTCATGATCAGCAACAGGATATCTTAAGGTTATCCAGTGCCACCTGGTCATGGGGATTTCAAAAATTTCATGGTATTAATCTAGTCATTTTTCAAGGATGAAGTTGGAGGCACTGTGGGTTTCATTTAATTCAGGAACCATTAAATGGTGAGGAAGCTCATTTCAATGAAAGCTCTGGAGAACACTCATAGGCAAGCCTTCCCAAAGAGTGGCCAAAAGGACACATGAATCCAGGCCCATTGAGGTATACAATGTGAGGTCCATGTGTGTTTGGACTCTCAACTATTGCTACCAAGTCTTTAAGAATTAAATCATGTGATATCCTGGCTCAGAATCCCTGAGCTCTGTGGAAAGCCATCCTGGGCCTAGATCTCAGTTTCCAAAAGCGATTCTCATACGTGGTCTCCTAAAATCCCAACACTATTCATGGCAATACTTCTCTGAGGTCAGTTCCAGAACTCAGTCTCTAAGGGGAATCACACCAGAGTTCAAGCCCTGGTGGACCCACTCATCTCTTCCAACTACCACACAAATTACCACAATTAAAACAAGAACCCTCCCATATGGCCCTCATCTTCTTTCATATAGACACTCATCATAATCTGGCTGGAGGTTTCCATGAGGGGTGCAGACCAAGACAGTGTCCCAAATAAGCTCCTTTGCCCCTCATTTGCCTAAAGTCAAGGTGGCCTGGACACCCATCCTGTGAACCAAAAGTGATCAAATAGGCCTGCCATTAATAACGCTCCAATTTGAGGACTACTGTCTGTGGGGTTTAGATTCTTTATGTGAATTTTAGTCATGAGAAAACCCAAGCACAATGGGCTAGCCTCTGCAGGTTTTGTAGAACTCTTTTGACCCAAAGGATCCCATTCTCACTTGATGGAAGTCAGGAACCTTACAGAGGAAGTCGAGAGACTTCATCCCAATAATTGCTCTTTTGGCGAATTTTCTTTTGGATGCACACATGGTAACTTTCTTTAGATCCATCAGGTGCTGAGAATCTAAGCCACAGCCACACACAGGGCCAAGGGCCTGATTCAGACACATCCCTTTCCAAAACAATTAAGGAAAGTGCCACAGGTATGCCCATTCATTTCCATTTGAAAACTGTTTTCTTCAGGCTTCACAAAGGGGTGGCCTGAGGCAAAGACCTTCCTGACATTCAGGGCAACAGAACAATAGGTAAGCAAAAGGCCAAAAGCAGGGTTTCTCCTCTGAGACTTTCCTGGTCACACTGATATCTGAGTTTTCTGAGATGCTCGCCATCCCCTACAGCTATCCAGTACATGGCCATGTCACAGAGCTTGGAGGTGGTACGTATCTTGGACACAAAACCATGGGCCTATTCTTGAGATTGGCCGGAATTCAGGATGAAAATAGAAACTTAGGAAGGTAGTAGGTGTTGCTCATCGATAAGGCAAGCTACAGTCAATTCATAAACGGGGCAATATGAATGCTGAGAAGATTTCTACTAGACACGACATATCCATTGATGGATTCTCTTTTCTAATGTCTACAACCACGGAAATAGTGGAATACACAGACATAGAAACACTAGCCCTGTGAAAAGACTTACTAGAAACAGTCCACTTCAAATGAAACAAACCTACTGTCCTACCTATTCTCAGAAAATGAGACAAACCCACAAACCCACAACCACACCCACAAAGGCACCTCCTTCCCCTAAGTAGGTCTGTGACTATGCAGAGTGTCCTCTGACTTGTGGGCCATAATATGTTCCCCCAAAATGGCCTTTCCTGTCTCAGATCTTGTCTCCTTGGCCAACTCTGTGAACTTCTTAGGAGCCAACGGTGAGCTACTACCTGCTTTCTCATGAAAAGCCCTGCATCAGTTCTTTCCTGGCATTTGGCCTTCCTCACATCTGTAGGTACCAAAAAATACTGACCCTGTCCTTGGTAAATCCAAACAAGTGAGACCACTGGGACTGGGACTGGGACTGGCTCTGTGTGCCTGGCTTCCTGGATCCCACGTTCAGAGAGTTCCATCACCAAGAAAGTGAGGTGAGGTCACTTCCTTCCTGAACTGAATGAGGGCACTGTCTTGGCAGCCACTTTGTCCTAACTGTTGCTTCCAAGGGTCCCAAGAGATTGAGGCTGCCCCTACTTCCTGTGACATTTTCACAAGTTAGAATGGTATATCAACCAAAGGCACCCAGGAATAGATCTCCACACAGGCCTGGTTTGGTCCATGATCTCTACATTAAAAAAAAATCTGATTCAGACACAACCTTTTATCCTGACCGGGTTGTTTGCCATGGAAGATGACTTTTGGTCTCTCAGGTCCTTTATTGCTTCGTACATCTTCTCCAGGGATCATTTCTGCATGGACCTTTGAGGTTCTCATCAGGTGGAAGTTTTTCTACATTTCTGTATTGTAATATCAACTCCTTCCCTGCTCTTCTGTAATGTTAGATTGAGGGAACAGTGTCTGGTTATGGTTAAAAACATGCTCAATTTGGGTTAGAAATCATTTTGCTGGATGAATGATCGTATTGGGAACTTGCTATGTGTAGAAGAATATATAGGTGAAATATATGTATGAAAAAAGAAATTTAAGTCTGATTTGAAGCCCAGAAGGGCATTGGGCCCTTGATAGGGATACGTGGTGTTGAATTACGTTCTGCAGAGTTGTCTCAGATAAATCGATATACAATGGCATAGCACCTTGTACGTTGCATGAATTAATGTAGAAGGAACATCAAGTCAAAAAGGCATAGTCGGTAGTGAAAGGTTAATAAAATTAATAAAATAGGTACTTGTCACTTCCTGTTTTTCTGTATGCTTAACAAAACACTGTTGAAATCTTGAGAAATGTTTGCTAATCTTGTTCTAGAATGTACTGTTCCCAACAGCCGAACTGCAGAATGTACTCCCTCACTCGGTGTCATGCAAACCGCCCACTCGCCCTTCTCCATCACTGAACTTCCCTCTCTTCCCTCTCCAAGGAAAGTATATAAGCTCTGCTTAAGCTGTTCTCAGAGGTCTCTGCTCTATTTAATTTAGCTCTGAGCTCCAGCATGCTGGACCACAAATAAACCCTTTGCTGTTGCATGAGACAGTCTCTTGGTAGTATCTTCCTCTGACACTCGCCTGACCTTTACATATTGAGGTTCTACTGAGTTCCAGCAGTGGCGGACGAGAGACCCCAACGGGCTCCTCTCGGAGCAAGTAAGGCGCCTCTTTCCGGTTTCAGGTTTCTTGTTAGGGCTTGGCAAAATTGCTGGCGATGAAGAGCCTGGGCTCTCTCCGACGGTGGCTGAGATACATGTCACAGAGACAAAGGGCACCTCTCTGGAGGACCCCGCAGAGAACTCGGGAAATCAAGGAACAATAGTCTTCTTGACTCAGTGATATTTTCTTTTAGATTCGTTATTGCCATACCATTGGGTTTTGCCGGCTACTCATTCCTGGTCTCAGTGTTGGACGTTCATTGCCTGCCTTTATGGTCTTGTCTTATCTGTGTCCTGTGTCCTTGCTTTTACTGTTTGTGGAACTTTCATTATGGAACAGAGCACGTCAATGCCTCTGTCCCTGACCCTTGATCACTGGACCAAAGTCCGCTTAAGGGCTCAGAATCTTTCTTTTTTTAGTAAAACGCTGGACCTGGCAGAATCTCTGTGCCTCAGAATGGCCCATCTTTGGAGTCGTATGGCCCCTAGAAGGATCTTTCTACTTCCCACTAATTTAAAAAGTCAGAGGTATTGTCTTTCAGCCAGCGCCACATAGCCATCCGGATCAACAGCCATATATCTTAACTTGGCAGGACCTCTGCAAATCTCCTCCTCCATGGGTGAAGCCTTTCCTTGCCCCTACCTCTGCTCCTACTCCTTCCCCCATGATCTCTCAAACCCTCTCAACCTCCTCCTCCTCCACCCTCTGTTCTTCCTGAGTCACAGATTTGACTGTACTGGACTCTTCTCCCCCTCCTTATCCCCTGCCCTCGTCCCCTAACACACAACACACTCTAAGTGATTCCGCTGCTGCTGACTAAGCCTCTCTACCATTGGAGGAAGCTAAGCCAGTAATAGGATCTGACAATGGACCGATGTTCATGACCCAGGTAAGTCAGGGGTTAGCCAGGAACCTGGGGAATAATTGGAAGTTAAATTGTGCTTATAGACCACAGAGTTCAAGACAAGTAGAAAGAATGAATAGAACCATTAAAGAGACCTTAACGAAATTAAGCTTAGAGACCAGCATAAGATTGGACTATGCTCCTGCCTTATGCAATGTTTCATGCAAGAAAAAATCCCTTTGTTTTTGAGTAACCTTACCACATGTGAAATTCTTTATGGTGGCCCTCCTCCAGTAGGGGACCTAAGCCCAACTGTAAGACCTAAAGATCCTTTCCACACCCCCTTGCTTGACAGACTTAAAGATCTTGAAAGAACTCAGTAATACCTGTGAAAACAGCTGGCCACTGCCTACCCAACTGGGAACCAGGGGATTCCACATCCATATCAAGTAAGAGATTTCATCTATGTAAGATGATATCAGGTGTCATCCCTGGTACCCCGCTGAAAAGGACCATACCAGGTGCTATTATAACACCTACAGTGGTAAACGTAAACAGAATCACTTCCTGGATCCATACCTCTCATCTCAAGCCTGCTGCCTGTACAGAATCTTTCTGGAAACTGAAAAAGACTGGTAACAGTTCCAAATTGTGTATTCGTAATGTGAATAAGGTTATATACTCTCCCCTTGGCTACAAGTAGTCCTAACCCTCATCAGCCCATTAAGCAGTGATGGCTGATCACAAATCCTACTGGAAAAGAAGTATGGTCTATCTCGCATGCAGCCCCCTTAGGGACCTGGTGGCCATCTCTCCACCCAGACATTTGTCAGCTGGCTATAGGTATTTCCTATTGTGATATCCCTGATGAAGAGGATCCCACTAAAATACCATTAAATCCCTTCTGTACCATAGATAATGGAAACAAACATTATGGATGTAGGGACACGCGAGCCAGATGCAGGTTGGCTAGTCTAGATTACTAAGTTTGCCTGGCAGACTATCAAAGCCACAAAGAGTAATGGCTGTGTGGGGGAAAAGCCGACTTTTTCTGTATGTCATGGGAATGTGTGCATACAGGGGCTGCCTGATGGAACCCCAATTCTTCATCAAATTCAGTACACAGCATTGGCCACATTACCAATTAGACAACCAAAAACTATGGCACCCAGAGAGGTCTCTAGATCCTCAAATTTTGCGTGACCTTTTTAACTTCTGCAAGTGCTCAAAAGAGTGAAAGGAAATTCCCCTATGTGGAAGCCTTTTCCCTCCCTCACTCACATCCTGAAGTATGCTTCTCCAATAGATCATTATCCTCAGCCTTCTGCTCCAGACCCTCTGATGTCACTCCCATCTCAGCAACTTGATTTCTCCCCTCCAATAACTAGATCAGAAACCCAAAGCTCCACCAGTTCTCAGACCATCGCCCCCTTGCTGAGGTAGCAGGTACATAGGTACCGCTCCACCGACTCATTCCTCTCATCTCCTGTCAGTGCCCTCACCGGGTCCCACCAGGTCCTCTTACCAGCTAACCCAATGCTCAAACGAGCTGAGGAGAGCCCTGAGACCCTTATCCAAGATGTAATATAATTGGCCTTTAAAGTTGCTTTGTCATCACTGAAAACAGGTTACTAAAATTTAAAGTCCCTCACAGGATTTTGGGATCCTCACTCCCGTCTTTCACTCTGCTCTACCTGATCTACTGCTCAAGTTTGCTGCTAGGAAATTCCCAATACCCTTTCGCATTATTCTTTTACATCTCTCTTTTCCCTCATTCTCAGATCCTCGGAGGTGCTCTCAGCCCCACCTTCCCCGTCTTTCCCCCTCTGTACCAGGCCCACAGAAAAGTCTTAAATGACCTTCTTCAGAAGTCTTCACCATGGCTGAGTTTTGAACTTTTAGCAAAACAGTCCCAATAAAGACTTTAATGTAGATAAACTTTCTCTTTCGTATTGCCCTGTTCTACTTGGCCACTGGCTAAAAATCTCAGTACTTTTAAGCTAGACAACCCCTAACTAGTTTTTCACAAAATATGTGAACAAGTCCTCTGGCCTTCAGCTGGGGCTTCACAGAGATGGCTACATTTCTAAGATAAAGAAATTACCAACCGGGCTCCATGGTAACAGCTGGCAGGGGGAAAATAAGAAAGGGAAGAAAAAGCTCTCCTCCTCCCAGGTGTCCTTGAAAAGTTAACTTGCCCAGAACAGAAGGAAAAACAGAAACAAATACTGCTTTTTTGAACTTCTGAAGACTGTGAACTTCTGAGCCCCATCCCTTATATGTTGGGTACAAATTTCTGAAACTACCTAAACTTGAGTTTCAGGGGATTAATTGTTTACAATATAAGCAATGCCCTCTGAATCCGGTTGCAACCAAATAGGACTGTTTCCCTCTCTTGAGTGCTATCTTAGGTGCCTTGCTTTGTCAGTGCCTACAACAGCATAATTCTATATACTTAAACATCGTTTATGTTTTCATGAAATGATTAAGATATGTGATAAATTGTGTAATGGTGCAGATGTTTCCCAGAGTGCTCTATCATGACGCAGGTTCATTTGAAGATCAAATAGGGGGGGCATACAACCGGTTCCACTGGGAACATATATCCCTCACTTTAGCCATCCTATTAGGAATAGGAGTTGCTGCACGGGTGGGCAGAGGAACCAGTGGCATTGTCCATGGGACACAAAAGATGACCCAATTAGAAGCAGCAATAGAGCAAAAGTAAGATATTAGAAACCTCCTTCAGGGCTTTGCATGAAACTTTAACCTCTCTCTCTGAAGTTGTTTTACAGAACAGTTGAGGGTTGGACCTCCTCTTCATTAGAGAAGGGGGCCTTTGTGCTGCATTGAGGGAAGAATGTTGTTTTTATGCTGACTATACTGGAGTCGTAATAAAATCTATGAGTAAATTTAAAAGACACCTTGAAGAGCATCAACAAATGAGAGAGGGCCCAAAAGGGTGGCTTGAGTCTTGGTTCACACAGTCCCCCTGGTTAACTACGTTTTATCAACCCTGGCCGGTCCAATAATAATCCTCATATTATTGCTAACTATAAAACCCTGTTTGCTCAACCGTGTAATGTCTTTTCTCCAGGCTCAAATTGGAGGAGTTAAACTTATGGTAATACCCCACTAGCAGACATTGAATGTGACACCCTCCAATGATCATTTTTATGATTAAAATTAGCCAGAAGAAGAAGTGGGGAATGAAATATTAATAAAATAGGTACTTGTCACATCTTGTTTTTCTGTATGCTTAACAGAACACTGTTGAAATCTTGAGAAATGTTTGCAAAACTTGTTCCCGGAATGTTCTATCCCCAACTGCCAAATTTCAGAATGTACTCCCTCTCCCAGTTGCATGCAAACCGCCCACTCGCCCTGACCCATCAATACAATTCCCTCCCTTCTCTCTCCAGGGAAAGTATATAAGCTCTACTTCAGCTATTCTCAGGGCTATCTGCTCTATTCAGGTGAGCTCTGAACCCCAGCATTCTGGACACCCAATAAACCCTTTGATGTTGCATGAGATAGCCTGTTGGTAGTCTCCTCCTCTGAAGCTCGCACCACGTTTACTTGGATGATTGAATGTAGAAGAGAACATCCAGTCAAAAAGGGATAGTCTGTAGCATTAGGAAGATAGTCAGTAAGTTTAGGAAGAAGGGTGAGTATAAGATTTGGAACAAAAGTTTCTTAGCAATAGGATTTCGATTAGAGAGTGAATGTAAATGTCAGCACAAGTGAAGAGTCAGGCACAATGATGAAGTGGGGAAAATATGTAGGAAAGCATATATCAATAGAGACATTACAAAATCAAGCAAAGTATAAAGTGTGTGATAGGATTAGACATTTTGAACAGGGTTGAGTTTAAATATATAATCTTAGGAAGAAACAAATATGTAGTCACAAATAGGATTGACATTTGAGAGCAATGGGCAAATTTCAGGTGGATGAATATTTTGAGAATAATCTTGTGAATAGTTGATTATAAATCCACATACATGAACATGAATGAATTTAGGGAGTGAATATAAGACACATATATTTCATATTTTGAAAAATCTGGAGAGTGTATATATATATATATATATATATATATATATATATATATATATATATATACATACATATATATATACATATATATACATATACATAAAACAAACACACAGACAAAAAAGTAGCAATATATATGTCAATCAAAATTCATTATTAAATATATACCATCCACAGATCTAAAAATATTCATTTTACTGAACATGGATTTATGTATAATGCTGTTCAACTAGCAAGCTCACCAATAGGTTGAATATTCAGTTCCAACAGGGTTTAGTAGGAGTGATCTCTTCTAACAATTTGTATCTGCCAAGTCAGCCACCTCACAAGAATGTACGTGTGGTACCAGATAGGAATCTATATATGCATATAAGAATACAGAGAAAGGGAGACAGGAATTCACATATTTGTTAACCTTAAAAATACAAGGACAACTATTTCAACAAACAATTGACTAGATTTATAACTCCAACTCTGTATCATGCAAAAGGCAAGTCCATCTATACACCATGCCTACTCTGAACTGCTTGTATTTCTATTCTTTATGGGTTATTTTTCTCCATCATATTAGGATTAGTAGTCAGAGTCTGGTAGGGTATGGGTTAGAGTCAGGTATTCAGTATTTTGAATTGAAAATAGGACACTGAATCCAATGTGTATGCAAATATATGCTACGGAAAAATCTTCCCACTCTCCTCCAGAACAATGCCTTGACATTACCTTCGCCCCAAGTAAGACACAATTAGAGGAGAAGAGTTAGAAAATCTGTGAATACCTATCAGGAATGGAAAATGCTCCAGATTTCACATCTTTGGAGGTGGTAGAGGAGTTTCCAAAAGTAAGAGACAGGGTAAACACTCCACAAACATGGAGCTCTGCTGGCCAAAAGACTTTTTGAGAATCTGCCTCTGAGGTTGGGCACTTGAAATATATGTTGTTGTCAGGAGCTTTAGCTTTATTTGTAGTGAAACCATCAAAGCTGGATCTGCATCTATGTGACCTGGAGGAAATGGTTACTTATTTTCAAATAAAAATGAGGCAGCAGTGATGAATTCTCTTTTTGTAGGTAAACTTTGGCCACTGAGGGCTAAGGGTCTTCCCGTGTGGACTTGAAACCAATGGTCATCCTCCAATTTTCGTGGTGTTTCTTGCTGCTGCACTGGGAGTTTGGTATTTGCTTCATGAAATACAACGAGTTCAAATGGGACACAGTGCTGAAGGGAGTTCTGTCAGGTGTGGTTGGCAGGGTCTCCAGGAGAATGCACCAACCAGGGTTCTATCTCAAGTAGCTTGCCCCCTTGACAATAGCAACATGATACTGAACATTGCTCTGAAACCTCTCCATATAAAAATATGACTTTACATATATGGGTGTGATGGTTGCACCATGTCAGTCACAGCCATTTGGAAGCCAATGGAAGATCCACATGGCCCCACCACAGATGTTTTATCACACATTTGCATAACACAGCTCTAGGCCCACTACTTACCAGGCCCCAACTTACTGGCATCTCTGTTCTACACCATTTTCATGAAACCCAGTCAATCAAGGCCCTGTCTGGTATACTCATGATCATCAACAGGACATCAAAGGTCCTCCAGTGCCAGCTGGTCATCGGAATTTCTAAAATTTCATGGTAATTATCTAGCATTTTTTCACAGATGCATTTGGAGGCAATGTTGGTTTCAATTCATTCAGGAACCATTAAATGGTGAGGAAGCTAATTTCAGGGAAATCTCTGGAGCACTCTCACAGGCAAGTCTACCCAATGAGTGGCCAAAAAGTCACATGAAGCCAGGCCCATTGAGGTCTACAAAGCGAGGTTCAAGTGTGTGTTGAATCTCAATTATGCCTGCCAAGTCTTTCAGAATAAAATCATGTAATATCCTGGCTGTGATTCCCAGTGTTCTGTGGAAAGCCACTCTGTGCCTTGATCCCAGGTTCCAATGGCAACTATCATTCCTGGCCTCCTAAAATCCCAACACAATTCATGTCAATACTTCTCTGAGGTCAGTTCCAGAACTCAGTCTCTAAGGGGAATCACAGTAGAATTCAAGCCCAGGTTTACCCAGTCATCTCTTCCAACTGCCACACAAATGACCACAATTATAACCAAAACACTCCTACATGGCCCTCATCTTCTACCATAAAGATACTCATCATAACATCTGGATGGAGGTTTTCATGAGAGGCACATCCCAAGACATTGTCCAAAATAAGCTCCCTTGCCCCTCATTTGCCGAATGTCAGGGTGGCTTGGACTCCCTTCCTGTGAACCAGGAGTGATCAAATAGGCCTGCCCTTAATACTGCTTCGCTTCTCCAATTTGAGGCTCTCTGACAGTGGGGTCTAGATTTTTTTTGTGAATTGGAGACATGAGAAAAGCCAAGCCCCTCTGCAGAGATTTGAAGAACTCATTTCACCCAAAGAATCCCTATTCTGACATGATGGATTTCAGAAACCTAACAAAGGAAGGCAATATAATTCATGCACATTGATTGAACGTTTTTCCATTTTGGTTTAGATGCACATATGGGATCTTTCTTTACATCCATCAGGTGCTGAGAATCTAAGTCACAGCCTAAAACAGGGCAAAGGGCCTGAATCAGACACATCCTTTTCCAATGAAATTAAGCAAAGAGCCAGAGGTGATGCACATTCATTTCCATTTGAAAACTGTTTTCTTCAGGCTTAACAAAGGGGTTGCATGAGACAAAGACCTTCCTGATATTCAGGGCAACAGAACAATAGGTAAGCAAAAGGCCCAAAGCAGGGTATCTCCACTGAGACTTTCCTGGTCAAACTGATATCTGAGTTTTCTGAGATGCTGGCCATTCCATTCAGGTATCCAGTACATGGCCATGTCAAAGACCTTGGATTTGGTACATATCTTGGACACATAACCATGAGCCTATTCTAGAGAGTGGCCAGAATTCAGGAAGAAAACAGGGACTTAGGAAGGTATTAGGTGTTGCCCGTGCATAAGGCAAGCCACACTCCATTCATAAATTGGGCAGGATGAATGCAGGGATGCTTTATACTAGACATGACACATCCATTGCTGCATTCTCTTTTCTCATGTCTACTACCACAGGCACAGTGGGATACACAGACATGGAAACACTCACCTCTTCAAACGACTTACCGGAAACAGTTCACTCCAAAACAAACAAACCGCCATTCCTACCTATTTTCAGAACATGAGACAAACCACAAACCCACACCCACTCCCAAAAAGGCACCTCCTTCCCCATAGGTGTATGACTAACCAGAGTGTCCTCTGACTGGTGGCCATACTCTGGTCTTCCGAAATGGCCTGTCCTCTCTCAGATCTGTTTTCCTTGGCCAACTCTGTAAAGTTGTAAGGAAAAAGTGGAGAGCCACTACCTGCTTTCTCAGGAAAGATCCCTATTCAGAGCTCTCCAGGCATTTGGTAATCCTCACTTCAGTAGGTACCAAGAATGACTGACTCTATTTTGGTAAATCCAAACAAGTGAGCCCACTGGGACTGGGACTGGGACTGCCTCTGGGTGCCTGGCTCCTTGGATACAAAGTTCAGAGAGTTCCATCACCAAGGAAATGAGGTATGTCACATTCTTTGGAACTGAATGAGGTCACTGCCTTGGCAAATGTATATCTTATGATGTTCAAAAACTGAAGAAATAATAATGTACCAGTGTCGAATACAAATGAATGACAAATTACATATCATGTCCCATAGGAGTCTACTTGCATTGATGTTAGACTGGGTCAGTTACTGTAGAATAATTAGGATTTGTATGCACCATTCACTGAAGTTAGTTTTCAGTACTAGGAAACAAATATGTATTTCAGGTGGATGAATATTTCTGATTATAATCTTGTGAAAAGTGGATTATAAATCCACATACATGAACATGAATGAATTTAGAGAGTGTATATTAGACACATATATTTCATATTTTGAAAAATTTGTAGAGTATATCTATATCTATATCGATACACACACACACACACACACACACACACAAACACACACACAACACTCACAGACATTAAAAAGTACCAATATAAATGCCAATCGAAATTCATCAGTAAATATGTATCATCCACAAATGCAAAAATATTTATTTTACTGAACATGAGTTAATGTATAATGTTGTTCTACTAGGACGCTCTCCTACAGGTTGAAATTTCATTTCCAACAGCATTTAGGAGGAGTGAACTCTTCTCACAATTTGTATCTGCCAAGACAGCCACCTCACAAAAATGTACGTGTGATACCTGGTAGGATTCTATATATGCATATAAATATACATGTGTGAATAGGCTACAGAAAAGGGAAACAAGAATTCACATATTTGTTAAGTTTAAAAACACATGGAGAATATTTCAATTAAAATTTGACTAGATTTATAACTCCTACCTTATATAATGCAAATGTCAAGTCCAACTATACAACATGTCTCCTATGAAGTGCTTGTATTTCCATTGTGTTGGGTTAATTTTGTCCATTATATTAGGATGGATAGTCTGAGTCTACTAGGTATGGGTTACTGTCAGGGATTCGGTATTTCGAAGGGAAAATTGGAAAATGAATCCAATGTGTATGTAAATATATGCTGCACAAATATCCTCCCGCTCTCATCCAGAACAATGCCTTGACATTACCTTCACCCCAAGTAAGACACAATTAGAGGAGAAGAGTTACAAAATCAGTGAATACATATCTGGAATGGAAAATGCTCAGGAGTTCACAACCTTGGAGGTGGTAGAGGAGTTTCCAAAACTAAGGGACAGGGTAAACACTCCACAAACATGGAGCTCGGCTGGCCTTAAAACTTTTTGAGAAACTGTCACTGAGTTTTGCACTTGAAATATATGTTGATTTCAGGAGATTTGGCTTCCTTTGTAGTGAGACCATCAAAGCTGGGTCTGCATCTATGTGACCTGGAGGACATGGTTTCTTATTTCCAATGAACTAGATGAAGCAGTGCTGAATCCTCTCTTTGTAGGTAAACTGAGGCCACTGGGGACTATGTGTCTCCCCGTGTGGACTGTGAAGCCATTTGGGCCTCTTCCACTTTTTGTGGTGTTTTTGCTGCTGTACTGTGAGTTTGGTATTTGTTTCACGAAATACTAGAGCTAAACTGGGACACAGTGCTGGAGGGAGTTCTGTCACGTGTGGTGGGTCAGGGTCTGCAAGAGAATGCACCAACTAGGCTCCTATCTCTCACAGCTTGCCCCATTGCCCCCTTGTCCATATCAACCTGATTCTTAATTTTCCTCTGAAAACTCTCCATATAACAATATGCCATTACATATAAGGGTCTGCTGGCTGCACCATGTCAGTTACAAGCCATTTGGAATCCGATGGTATATCCACATGGCCCTACCACGGATGTTTTATCAAACACCTCCCCACCACTGCTCTATACCCACTACTCAGCAGGCTCCAACTTACTGGCATCTCTGTTCTACACCATTTTCATGAAACTCAGTAAGTCAAGGCACTGTCTGGTATAATCATGATCAGCAACAGGACATCCAATGTTTCTCCAGTGCCACCTGGTCATAGGAATTTCAAAAATTTCATGGTATTTATCTAGCCATTTTTCAAGCATGAAGTTGGAGGCACTGTGGATTTCAGTTCATTCAGCAAACATTAAAGTGTGAGGAAGCTCTTTTCAATGAAATCTCTGGAGAACTCTCACAGGCACGGCTTCCCAAAGAGTGGACAAACGGTCACATTAGGCCAGGCCCATTGAGGTCTACAATGTGAGGTCCATGTGTGTTTTGATTCTCAACTATGGCTGCCATTTCTTTAAGAATAAAATCATGTGATATCCTTGCTGAGATTTCCAGTCCTCTGTTGAAATCCACCCGGGGCCTAGGTCTCAGTTTCCAAGAGCGACTTTCATGTGTGGCCTCTTAAAATCCCAACAAAATTCATGGCAATGCTTCTCTGAGTTCATTTCCAAAACCCAGTCTCTAAGGGGAATCACACCAGAGTTCAACCCCACGTGTACCCAGTCATTTTTTCCAATGCCACACAAATGACCAAAATTAAAACCAAAACACTCCCACATGGCCCTCATCTTATTCCATATAGTCAATCATCTTAACCTCTGGCTGGAGGTTTCCATGAGGGACGCAGCCCAAGACAGTGTCCAAAATCAGCTCTTTGCCCCTCATTTGCCTAAAGTCAGGGTAGCCTGGACACCGTTTCTGTGAACCAGGAGTTAACAAATAAGCCTGCCTTTAATACTTCTTTGTTTCTCCAATTTCAGGCCTACTGATTTTAGGTATCAATTCTTTAGGTGATTTAGAGTCATGCGAAAACACAAGCACCTCTGCAGGGCTTTGAAGAACTCATTTGACCCAAAGAATCCCTATTCTCATTTGATAAAGTGCAGGAACCTAAAAGAGGAAGGCAAGAGACTTCATCCACAATGAATGATATTTTTTGCCATTTTGGTTTTGGAAGCTCACATGGGATCATTCTTAAGATCCATCAGGTGCTGAGAATCTAAGTCACAGCCACACACAGGTCCAAAGGCTGATAAAGACACATCTCTTTCCAAAGCAATTAAGCAAAAAGCCACAGGTAAGGCCCATTCATTTCCATTTGAAAACTGTTTTCTTCAGGCTTCACAAAGGGGTGGCCTGAGGCAAAGACCTTCCTGACATTCAGTGCAACACAACAATAAGTAAGCAAAAGGCCCAAAGCAGGGTTTCTGCACTGAGATTTTTCTGGTCACACTGATATCTGAGTTTTCTGAGATGCTCGCCATTCTCTTCAGCTATCCAGTACATGGCCATGTCACAGAGCTTGGTGGTGGTACATATTTTGGACACAAATCCATGAGCCTATTCTGGAGAGTGGCCAGAATTCAGGAAGAAAACAACAACTTAGAAAGATAGCAGGTGTTGCACATTGATAAGACAAGCTGCAGTCCATTCATATATTGGGCAGGATGAATTATGGGAAGATTTATACTAGACAGGACACATCCATTAATGCATTCTCTTTTCTAATGTCTACAACAACAGACACAGTGGGATACACAGAAACAGAAACACTCGCAGTGTCAAATGACTTACTAGAAACTGTCCACTCCAAACCAAACAAACCGCCTTTCCTATCTATTCTCAGAACGTGAGACAAAACAACAAACCCACACCCACTCCCACAAATTCACCTCTTTCCCCCAAGTAGGTCTGTGACTATCCGGAGTGTCCTCTGACTGGTGGGCCATACTATGTTCCCCCGAAATGGCCTGTCTTCTCTCAGACCTTCTTTCCTTGACCAACTCTGTGAAGATGTCAGGAAAAAGTGGTTAGCCACTACCTGTTTTCTCAGGAAAGGTCCATCTTCAGAGCTCTCCTGGCATTTGGCCATCCTCACATCATTAGGTACCAAGAAAACTGACTCTGTTCTTGGTAAATCCAAACAAGTGAGCCCACTGGGACTGGGACTTGGACTGCCTCTGGGTGCCTGGCTTCTTGGATACCAAGTTCAGAGAGTTCCATCACCAAGGAAATGAGGTATGTCACATTCTTTGGAACTGAATGAGGTCACTGCCTTGGAAACCACTTTGCCTAACAGTTGCTTCCAAGGGTAACATAAGATGGAGGTTGCCCCTACTTCCTGTGACACTTTCATAACGTAGAATGTATATCAACCATTGGCATCTGGGAACAGCTCTCCACTCAGGCCTGGTTTGGTCCATCTTCTCTACAATAAGAAGAGAGAGATTCAGATTCAGACACATCCCTTCATCCTGACCAGGTTTTTTGCCATGGAAGATGACTTTTGCTCTCTCAGGTGCTTCATACCTGCCTACAACTTCTCCAGGTATCATTTGTGCATGGACATTTGAGGTTCTCATCAGGTGGAAGGTCCCCAACTTTCCTGTATTGTAAGAACCACTCTGACAGCTCTTTTGTCCATTTTGGTTTGGGATGCACACATGGGATTTTTCTTTAGACCCATCATGTGCTGTGAATCTAAGCCACAGCCTCACATAGGGCTGAGAGGCTGATTCAGAAACATCCATTTCCAAAGCAATTAAGCAAAGAGGCACAGGTAATGACCATTTTCTGCAGGCTTCACAAAATGTGGCCTGAGGCAAAGACATTCCTGACATTCAGGGCAACAGTATAGGTAAGCAAAAGGCCCAAAGCAGGGTTTCTCCACTGAGACTTTCTTGGGCATACTGATATCTGAGTTTTCTGAGATACTCGCCATTCCCATCAGCTATCCAGTACATGGCCATGTCACAGAGATGGAGGTGGCACATATCTTGGACACAAAATCATGAGCGTATTCTGGAGAGTGTCCAGAATTCAGGAAGAAAACAGGAATTTAGAAAGATGGCAGGAGTTGCCCATCCATACGGCAACCTGCAGTCCATTCATAAATTGCACAGGATGAATGCTTTGAAGCTTTCTCATAGACAGGACACATCCATTGATGCATTCTCTTTTCTAATGTCTACAATCACGGACACAGTATGATATATAGACACAGAAACACTCAACTTGTCAAAGGACTTACTAGACACAGTCCACTCCAAAACAAACAAACCAGCTTTCCTAACTATTCTCAGAACATGAGACAAAACCACAAACTCACACTCACACCCAAAAAGTCACCTCCTTTCCCCAAGTAGGGCTGTGACTATCCGGAGTGTCCTCTGACTTGTGGGCCATACTATGTTCCCCCAAAATGGCGTGTCCTGTCTCCAATCTGGTCTTTTTGGCCAACTCTGTGAAGTTGTCAGGAGCCCATGGTGAGAAACTACCTGCTTTCTCTGGAAAGGCCAGTCTTCATAGTTTCCAGGCATTTGGCTGTCCTCACATCAGTAGGTACAAAGAAAGAGTGACTCTGTCTTGTTAAATCCAAACAAGTTAGCCCACTGGGACATGGAGTGGGTTTGACTCTGTGTGCCTGGTTTCCTGGATCCCAAGATCACAGACTTTCATTACCAAAACTGTAAGGTGATGTCACTTTCTTCAAGATCTGAATGAAGTCACTGCCTTGGAAACCACTTTGTTTTAACAGTTGCTTACATGGTTCCCAAAAGATGGAGGCTGCCTCTACTTGCTGTGACTCATTCATATGTTAGAATGGTATATCAACCATAGGCACCGGGGAACAGCTCTCCACACAGGCATGGTTTGGTCCATCTTCTCTACATTAGGAAGAGAGAGGCTAATTCAGACACATCCCATCAACCTGACCAGGTTGTTTGCCATGGAAGATGACTTTTGCTCTCTCATGTCCTTCATAGCTGCCTACATCTTCTCCAAGGATCATTTCAGCATGGACCTTTTAGGTTTTCAGCAGCTGGAAGATCGCCTATATTCCTGTATTGTAAGACCAACTCTGTCCCTGCTCTTCTGTAAAATTAGATTGAGGGAAAAGTGTATGGTTAGGGTTAATAACATGTTCAATTTGGGTTAGGAATCATTCTCTGGAATGAATATTTGTATTAGGAACCTGCGATATTTATAAGAATATATAGGTGAAATATAAGTATGAAAACAGAAATCTAGGTAAGTTTTGAAGCCCAGAAGGGCATTGGGCCCTTGATTGGGATACTTAGCATTGATTTATGTCCTGCACAGTTGTCTCAGTTAAATCAATATACTATGGCATAGGACCTTCTAATTTGGATGATTGAATGTGGAAGAGAACATCCAGTCAAAAAGGGATATTCGGTAGGATTAGGATATAGTCGGTAGGTTTAGATAAAAGAGTGAGTATAGGATTTGGACCAAAATTTCTTTAGCAATAGGGTTTCAGGTAGAGAGTGAATGTAAATGTCAGCACATGTGAAGAGTCATCCACAATGATGAACTGGGTAAAATATGTAGGAAAGCAATATTTTGAAGACGTATAAATTAATTGGGGGTACAAATAGGTGTACCTTGTGCCTATGAATATAGAGATAATGCATGAATAGACCATACTGTGAATAAATAATATAACTGGTTAGAACTTTAAATAATGGATTGAATTGATTTCTGAAAATATACAGGAAACCTAATATTGATATACAATCATCCATTCCAAACAGTTATGCTTCTAATGGTGATATTGGATTTATGGTTTATCATGAAAAGTGTGTGAGTTTTGCTTCAAAACTGATTATGAAATTAAAAAAAAAAAATGTGTTTGCAGAGAAGTCTCATGAAAAGACCAGTCAAGAAACCGGGAGGAATACATGTGTTCTGAAGCAGGAAATGATTAAAAGTGAAAAAATACCTATAAAGTTGTGAACTTGTGGATGAAATATATATCCTATGATGTGCAAAAACTGCAGAAATATTAATGTAGCAGTGTTGAATATAAATGAACGTCAAAATACACATCATGTCCCATAGGAATCTATTGCATTGATGTTAAACTGGGTCAGATACTGTAGAATTATTAGGATTTGTATGCACCATTCACAGAAGTGAGTTGTCAGTACAAGGAAACAAATATGTATTTCAGGTGGATGAATATTTCCAATAATAATCTTGAGAAAAGTTGATTATATTTCCTCATGCATGAACATGAATGAATGTATGAATGTAGAGAGTGTATATAAGACACATATATTTCATGTTTTGATAAATCAGGAGAGTATATATATATATATATATATATATATATATATATATATATACCAAAAAAACACACGGAGAAACATAAAAAAGTAGCAATATATGCCAAATGAAATTTATAATGAAATATATAACATCTACTGATGCAAAAATATATACTTTACTGAACATGGAATTATGTATAATGTTGTTGTACTAGGAAGCTCACCCATAGGTTGAATTTTTAGTTCCAACAGCGTTTAAGAGGGGTAGTCTCTTCACACAATTTATATCTGCCGAGTCAGCAACCTCACAAAAATGTACGTGTGATACCAGGTAGGATTCTATATGTACATATAAAAATACATGTGCTGTATAGGCTACAGAGAAAGGGAGGCAGGGATTCACATATTTGTTAATTTTAAAAACACATGAAAAACTATTCCAAATAAAAATTCACTAGATTTATAACACCTACCATTTATTATGCAAAAGAAAAGTTCAAAAATACACCATGCCTCCTCTGACCTGCTTGTATTTCTGTTCTATTTGGGTTATTTTTCTCCATCATATTAGGATTAGTAGTCAGAGTCTAGTAGGGTATGTGTTAGTGTCAGGGATTCAGTATTTTGAATGGAAAATAGGAAAAAGAATCCTATGTCTATCAAATATGTGCTACACAAAATATTTTCCCTCTCTCATTCAGAACAATGCCTTGACATTACCTTCGCCCCAAGTAAGACACAATTGGTGGAGAAGAGTTATAAAATCTGTGAATATATAACTGGAATGGAAAATGCTCATGAGTTCACAACCTTGGATGTGGTAGAGAAGTTTCCATAAGTAAGGGACAGGTTAAAAACTCCACAAACATGGAGCTCTGCTGGCCTAAAGGACTTCTTGATAAACTGCCTCTGAGGTTGCGCACTTGAAATATATGTTGTTTTCAGGAGCTTTAGCTTCCTTTGTCGTGAGACCATCAAAGCTGGGTCTGATTCTATGTGACCTGGAGGACATGGTTTCTTATTTTCTAATGAACATGAGGCAGCAGTGGTGAATTCTCTCTTTTAAGTAAAATGTGACCAGTGCGTGCTAAGTCTCTCCCCATCTGGGCTGTGAAGCCATTTGGTCATCCTCCACTTTTTCATGGTTTTTCTTTCTCCTGCATTGGGAGTTTGGTATTTGCTTCACGAAATACAAGGAGTTCAAAAGGGACACAGTGCTGGATGGAGTTCTGCCACATGTGGTGGGTCAGGGTCTGCAGGAGAATGCACCAACCAGGCTTCTATCCCACATAGCTTTTTCCCTTGTCTATTGCAACCTGATTCTTAACATTGCCATGAAACCTCTCCATATAACAAGACGCCCTTACATATTAGTGTCTGCTGGCCTCACCATGTCTGTCACAAGCCATTTGGAAGCCAATGGCAAATCCATATGGCCACATCAGAGATGTATTATGACACACATACACACCACTGCTCTAGGCACACTACTCAGCAGGCACCAACTTACTGGCATGTCTGTTCTAGATCATTTTCATGAAACACAGTCAATCAAGGCACTGTCTAGTATACTCATGATAAACAACAGGACATTCAAAGGTTCTCCAGAGACATGTTGTATAGTTGGACTTGACATTTGCATTATATAAGGTAGGAGTTATAAATCTAGTCAAATTTTAATTAAAATATTCTCCATGTGTTTTTAAACTTAACAAATATGAGAATTCTTGTTTCCCTTTTCTGTAGCCTATTCACACATGTATATTTATATGCATATATAGAATCCTACCAGGTATCACACGTACATTTTTGTGAGGTGGCTATCTTGGCAGATACAAATTGTGAGAAGAGTTCACTCCTCCTAAATGCTGTTGGAAATGAAAATTCAACCTGTAGGAGAGCGTCCTAGTAGAACAACATTATACATTAACTCATGTTCAGTAAAATAAATATTTATGCATTTGTGGATGATACATATTTACTGATGAATTTCGATTGGCATTTATATTGGTACTTTTTAATGTCTGTGAGGGTTGTGTGTGTGTGTGTGTGTGTGTGTGTGTGTGTGTGTGTGTGTGTATCGATATAGATATAGATATACTCTACAAATTTTTCAAAATATGAAATATATGTGTCTAATATACACTCTCTAAATTCATTCATGTTCATGTATGTGGATTTATAATCCACTTTTCACAAGATTATAATCAGAAATATTCATCCACCTGAAATACATATTTGTTTCCTAGTACTGAAAACTAACTTCAGTGAATGGTGCATACAAATCCTAATTATTCTACAGTAACTGACCCAGTCTAACATCAATGCAAGTAGACTCCTATGGGACATGATATGTAATTTGTCATTCATTTGTATTCGACACTGGTACATTATTGTTTCTTCAGTTTTTGCACATCACAGGATATACATTTCATCCACAAGTTCACAAATTAATAAGCATTTGTTTCAACTTTCACCACTTCTTGCTTCAGAACACATGTATTGTCAGGGTTTCTTGACTGGTCTTTTCATGAGACTTCTTTCCAAACACATTATTTTGAATTTCCATAATCATTTTGAAGCAAAACTCACACACTCTTCATGATAAACCAAAACACTAATATTTCCATTACATATATACCTGGTTGGAATGAATGATTGTATATCAATATACGATTTCCTTTAATTTTTCAGATATCAGTTCAAATCATTATTTAATGTTCAAAAAAGTTATATTATTTATTCACAGTATGGTCTATTCATGCTTTTTCTCTATGTTCCTAGAAACAGGGTACACCTCTTTGTACCCCCGATTCTCATTTTACATCTTCAATATATTGCTCCCAGAAATGGTGAAAGAAATACTCATGTCACCTCATTATCACAGTAATATTCTGGACAAAAAATGGAAAGGTCACACTTATGATTGTACCAAAGCCTAAATGGAAAGTGAACATGGATTTCTAAAAACATCCATGTCCAGGTTGCCTAATGCTGTCAATTGTCAATCCTATTGGTGACTACATATTTGTTTTTTTCCTAGTTTATATATTCAAACTCAACCCAGTTGAAAATGTCTAATTCTATCACTCACTTTATACTTTGCCTGATTTCGTAATGTTTCTATTGATATCTGCTTTTCTACATATTTTCCCCAGTTCAACATAGTGACTGACTCTTCATATGTGCTGACATTTACATTCACTCTACAACCGAAAGTCTACTGCTAAAGAACTTTTGGTCCAAATCCTATACTCACTCTTCTTCCTAAACCTACCGACTATCTTCCTAATCCTACTGAATATCCCTTTTTGACTGGATGTTCTCTTCTAAATTCAATCATCCAATGTACAAGGTCCTAAGCCATTGTATATCCAATTATCTGAGGCATCTTTGCAGAACATCATTCAAAGCTAAGTATTACAATCCAGGGCAAAACCCTTCTGGGCTTCAAATCATACCTAGATTTCTGTTTTCCTACTTATATTTCACCTCTATATTCTTGTAAATATTGCAGGTTCCCAATACCATTATTCATCACACAGAATCACTCGTTACCCAAATCAAACCTGTTTTTAACCCCAAGTATACACTGTTCCCTCAATCATTTTACAGAAGAGCAGGGACAGAGTGGTTCTTACAATACAGGAAAGTTGGGGACCTTCCACCTGATGAGAACCTCAAATGTCCATGCACAAATGATACCTGGAGAAGTTGTAGGCAGGTATGAAGCACCTGAGAGAGCAAAAGTCATCTTCCATGGCAAACAACCTGGTCAGGATGAAGGGATGTGTCTGAATCTGAATCTCTCTCTTCTTCTTGTAGAGAAGATGGACCAAACCAGGCCTGAGTGGAGAGCTGTTCCCCGGTGCCAATGGTGATATACATTCTACCTTATGAAAGTGTCACAGGAAGCGTGGGCAACCTCCATTTTATGTTACCCTTTGAAGCAACTGTTAGGACAAAGTGGTTGCCAAGGCAGTGACCTCATTCAGTTCCAAAGAATGTGACATACCTCATTTCCTTGGTGATGGAACTCTCTGAACTTGGTATCCAAGAAGCCAGGCAACCAGAGGCAGTCGCAGTCCCAGTCCCAGTGGGCTCACTTGTTTGGATTTACCAAGAAAAGAGTCAGTTTTCCTGGTACCTAATGATATGAGATTGGCCAAATGCCAGGAGAGCTCTGAAGATGGACCTTTCCTGAGAAAACAGGTAGTGGCTAACCACTTTTTCCTGACATCTTCACAGAGTTGGTCAAGGAAACAAGATCTGAGAGAAGACAGGCCATTTCGGGGGAACATAGTATGGCCCACCAGTCAGAGGACACTCCGGATAGTCACAGACCTACTTGGGGGAAGGAGGTGCCTTTGTGGGAGTGGGTGTGGTTTTGTTGTTTTGTCTCATGTTCTGAGAATAGATAGGAAAAGCGGTTTGTTTCGTTTGGAGTGGACAGTTTCTAGTAAGACATTTGACACGGTGAGTGTTTCTGTTTCTGTGTATCCCAATGTGTCCGTTGTTGTAGACATTAGAAAAGAGAATGCATTAATGGATGTGTCCTTTCTAGTATAAATCATCCCATAATTCATCCTGCCCAATATATGAATGGACTGCAGCTTGTCTTATCGATGTGCAACACCTGCTATCTTTCTAAGTTGTTGTTTTCTTCCTGAATTCTGGCCACTCTCCAGAATTGGCTCATGGATTTGTGTCCAAAATATGTACCACCTCCAAGCTCTGTGACATGGCCATGTACTGGATAGCTGAAGAGAATGGCGAGCATCTCAGAAAACTCAGATATCAGTGTGACCAGGAAAGTCTCAGTGCAGAAACCCTGCTTTGGGTCTTTTGCTTACTTATTGTTGTGTTTCACTGAATGTCAGGAAGGTCTTTGCCTCAGGCCACCCCTTTGTGAAGCCTGAAGAAAACAGTTTTCAAATGGAAATGAATGGGCCTCACCTGTGGCTCTTTGCTTAATTGCTTTGGAAAGAGATGTGTCTTTATCAGCCTCTTGGACCTGTGTGTGGCTGTGACTTAGATTCTCAGCACCTGATGGATCTTAAGAATGATCCCATGTGAGCTTCCAAAACCAAAATGGCAAAAAATTTCATTCATTGTGGATGAAGTCTCTTGCCTTCCTCTGTTATGTTCCTGCACTCCATCAAATGACAATAGGGATTCTTTGGGTCAAATGAGTTCTTCCAAGCCCTGCAGAGGTGCTTGTGTTTTCGAATGACTCTAAATCACCTAAAGAATCGATACCTAAAATCAGTAGGCCTCAAATTGGAGAAACACAGAAGTATTAATGGCAGGCTTATTTGTTCACTCCTGGTTCACAGAAACGGTGTCCAGGCTACCCTGACTTTAGGCAAATGAGGGGCAAACGAGCTGATTTTGGACACTGTCTTGGGCTGCGCCCCTCATGGAAACCTCCAGCCAGAGGTTAAGATGATTGACTATATGGAATAAGATGAGGGCCATGTGGGAGTGTTTTGGTTTTAATTTTGGTCATTTGTGTGGCATTGGAAAAAATGACTGGGTCCACGTGGGCTTGAACTCTGGTGTGATTCCCCTTAGAGACTGGGTTTTGGAACTGAACTCAGAGAAGCATTGCCATGAATTTTGTTGGGATTTTAAGAGGCCACGCATGAAAGTCGCTCTTGGAAACTGAGACCTAGGCCCCGGGTGAATTTCCACAGAGGCCTGGGAATCTCAGCAAGGATATCACATGATTTTATTCTTAAAGAAATGGCAGCCATAGTTGAGAGTCAAAACACACATGGACCTCACATTGTAGACCTCAATGGGCCTGGCCTAATGTGACCTTTTGTCCACTCTTTGGGAAGCCGTGCCTGTGAGAGTTCTCCAGAGATTTCATTGAAATGAGCTTCCTCACCATTTAATTTTTGCTGATGAACTGAAACCCACAGTGCCTCCAACTTCATGCTTGAAAAATGGCTAGATAAATACCATAAAATTTTTGAAATTCCTATGACCAGGTGGCACTGGAGAAACATTGGATGTCCTGTTGCTGATCATGAGTATACAAGACAGTGCCTTGATTTACTGAGTTTCATGAAAATGGTGTAGAACAGAGATGCCAGTATGTTGGAGCCTGCTGAGTAGTGGGTCTAGAGCAGTGGTGGGGAGGTGTTTGATAAAACATCCGTGGTAGGGCCATGTGGATCTACCATTGGATTCCAAATGGCTTGTAACTGACATGGTGCAGCCAGCAGACCCTTATATGTAAAGGCATCTTGTTATATGGAGAGTTTTCAGAGGAAAATTAAGAATCAGGTTGATATGGACAAGGGGGCAATGGGGCAAGCTGTGAGAGATAGGAGCCTAGTTGGTGCATTCTCTTGCAGACCCTGACCCACCACACGTGACAGAACTCCCAAAAGCACTGTGTCCCAGTTTAGCTCCTAGTATTTCGTGAAACAAATACCAAACTCACAGTGCAGCAGCAAAAACACCACAAAAAGTGGAAGAGGACCAAATGGCTTCACAGTCCACACGGGGAGACAATTAGTCCCCAGTGGCCTCAGTTTACCTACAAAGAGAGGATTCAGCACTGCTTCATCTTGTTCATTGGAAAATAAGAAACCATGTCCTCCAGGTCACATAGATGCAGACCCAGCTTTGATGGTCTCACTACAGATAAGCGAAATCTCCTGAAAACTACATATATTTCAAGTGTGGAAGCTCAGAGGCAGTTTCCCAAAAAGTTTTTAGGCCAGCAGAGCTCCATGTTTGTGGAGTGTTTACCCTGTCCCTTAGTTTTGGAAACTCCTCTACCACCTCCAAGGTTGTGAACTCCTGAGCATTTTCCATTCCAGATATGTATTCACTGATTTTGTAACTCTTCTCCTAATTGTGTCTTACTTGGGGTGAAGGTAATGTCAAGGCATTGTTCTGGATGAGAGCGGGAGGATATTTGTGCAGCATATATTTACATACACATTGGATTCATTTTCCAATTTTCCATTCGAAATACTGAATCCCTGACACTAACCCATACCTAGTAGTCTCAGACTATTCATCCTAATATAATGGAGAAAATTAACCCAACACAATGGAAATACAAGCACTTCATAGGAGACATGTTGTATAGTTGGACTTGACATTTGCATTATATAAGGTAGGAGTTATAAATCTAGTCAAATTTTAATTGAAATATTCTCCATGTGTTTTTAAACTTAACAAATATGTGAATTCTTGTTTCCCTTTTCTGTAGCCTATTCACACATGTATATTTATATGCATATATAGAATCCTACCAGGTATCACACGTACATTTTTGTGAGGTGGCTGTCTTGGCAGATACAAATTGTGAGAAGAGTTCACTCCTCCTAAATGCTGTTGGAAATGAAAATTCAACCTGTAGGAGAGCGTCCTAGTAGAACAACATTATACATTAACTCATGTTCAGTAAAATAAATATTTTTGCATTTGTGGATGATACATATTTACTGATGAATTTCGATTGGCATTTATATTGGTACTTTTTAATGTCTGTGAGTGTTGTGTGTGTGTGTGTGTGTGTGTGTGTGTGTATCGATATAGATATAGATATACTCTACAAATTTTTCAAAATATGAAATATATGTGTCTAATATACACTCTCTAAATTCATTCATGTTTATGTATGTGGATTTATAATCCACTTTTCACAAGATTATAATCAGAAATATTCATCCACCTGAAATACATATTTGTTTCCTAGTACTGAAAACTAACTTCAGTGAATGGTGCATACAAATCCTAATTATTCTACAGTAACTGACCCAGTCTAACATCAATGCAAGTAGACTCCTATGGGACATGATATGTAATTTGTCATTCATTTGTATTCGACACTGGTACATTATTGTTTCTTCAGTTTTTGCACATCACAGGATATACATTTCATCCACAAGTTCACAAATTAATAAGCATTTGTTTCAACTTTCACCACTTCTTGCTTCAGAACACATGTATTGTCAGGGTTTCTTGACTGGTCTTTTCGTGAGACTTCTTTCCAAACACATTATTTTGAATTTCCATAATCATTTTGAAGCAAAACTCACACACTCTTCATGATAAACCTAAACACAAATATTTCCATTACATATATACCTGGTTGGAATGAATGATTGTATATCAATATACGATTTCCTTTAATTTTTCAGATATCAGTTCAATTCATTATTTAAAGTTCAAAAAAGTTATATTATTTATTCACAGTATGGTCTATTCATGCTTTTTCTCTATGTTCCTAGAAACAGGGTATACCTCTTTGTACCCCCGATTCTCATTTTACATCTTCAATATATTGCTCCCAGAAATGGTGAAAGAAATACTCATGTCACCTCATTATCACAGTAATATTCTGGACAAAAAATGGCAAGGTCACACTTATGATTGTACCAAAGCCTAAATGGAAAGTGAACATGGATTTCTAAAAACATCCATGTCCAGGTTGCCTAATGCTGTCAATTGTCAATCCTATTGGTGACTACATATTTGTTTTTTTCCTAATTTATATATTCAAACTCAACCCAGTTGAAAATGTCTAATTCTATCACTCACTTTATACTTTGCCTGATTTCGTAATGTTTCTATTGATATCTGCTTTTCTACATATTTTCCCCAGTTCAACATAGTGACTGACTCTTCATATGTGCTGACATTTACATTCACTCAACAACCGAAAGTCACTTGCTAAAGAACTTTTGGTCCAAATCCTATACTCACTCTTCTTCCTAAACCTACCGACTATCTTCCTAATCCTACTGAATATCCCTTTTTGACTGGATGTTCTCTTCTAAATTCAATCATCCAATGTACAAGGTCCTATGCCATTGTATATCGAATTATCTGAGGCATCTTTGCAGAACATCATTCAAAGATAAGTATCCCAATCCAGGGCAAAACCCTTCTGGGCTTCAAATCATACCTAGATTTCTGTTTTCCTACTTATATTTCACCTCTATATTCTTGTAAATATTGCAGGTTCCCAATACCATTATTCATCACACAGAATCACTCGTAACCCAAATCAAACCTGTTTTTAACCCCAAGTATACACTGTTCCCTCAATCATTTTACAGAAGAGCAGGGACAGAGCGGTTCTTACAATACAGGAAAGTTGGGGACCTTCCACCTGATGAGAACCTCAAATGTTCATGCACAAATGATACCTGGAGAAGTTGAAGGCAGGTATGAAGCACCTGAGAGAGCAAAAGTCATCTTCCAATGCAAACAACCTGGTCAGGATGAAGGGATGTGTCTGAATCTGAATCTCTCTCTTCTTCTTGTAGAGAAGATGGACCAAACCAGGCCTGAGTGGAGAGCTGTTCCCGGGTGCCAATGGTGATATACATTCTACCTTATGAAAGTGTCACAGGAAGCGTGGGCAACCTCCATTTTATGTTACCCTTTGAAGCAACTGTTAGGACAATGTGGTTGCCAAGGCAGTGACCTCATTCAGTTCCAAAGAATGTGACATACCTCATTTCCTTGGTGATGGAACTCTCCGAACTTGGTATCCAAGAAGCCAGGCAACCAGAGGCAGTCGCAGTCCCAGTCCCAGTGGGCTCACTTGTTTGGATTTACCAAGGACAGAGTCAGTTTTCTTGGTACCTAATGATGTGAGATTGGCCAAATGCCAGGAGAGCTCTGAAGATGGACCTTTCCTGAGAAAACAGGTAGTGGCTAACCACTTTTTCCTGACATCTTCACAGAGTTGGTCAAGGAAACAAGATGTGAGAGAAGACAGGCCATTTCGGGGGAACATAGTATGGCCCACCAGTCAGAGGACACTCCGGATAGTCACAGACCTACTTGGGGGAAGGAGGTGCCTTTGTGGGAGTGGGTGTGGGTTTGTTGTTTTGTCTCATGTTCTGAGAATAGATAGGAAAAGCGGTTTGTTTGGTTTGGAGTGGACAGTTTCTAGTAAGTCATTTGACACGGCGAGTGTTTCTGTTTCTGTGTATCCCAATGTGTCCGTTGTTGTAGACATTAGAAAAGAGAATGCATTAATGGATGTGTCCTGTCTAGTATAAATCATCCCATAATTCATCCTGCCCAATATATGAATGGACTGCAGCTTGTCTTATCGATGTGCAACACCTGCTATCTTTCTAAGTTGTTGTTTTCTTCCTGAATTCTGGCCACTCTCCAGAATTGGCTCATGGATTTGTGTCCAAGATATGTACCACCTCCAAGCTCTGTGACATGGCCATGTACTGGATAGCTGAAGAGAATGGCGAGCATCTCAGAAAACTCAGATATCAGTGTGACCAGGAAAGTCTCAGTGCAGAAACCCTGCTTTGGGCCTTTTGCTTACTTATTGTTGTGTTTCACTGAATGTCAGGAAGGTCTTTGCCTCAGGCCACCCCTTTGTGAAGCCTGAAGAAAACAGTTTTCAAATGGAAATGAATGGGCCTCACCTGTGGCTCTTTGCTTAATTGTTTTGGAAAGGGATGTGTCTTTATCAGCCTCTTATACCTGTGTTTGGCTGTGACTTAGATTCTCAGCACCTGATGGATCTTAAGAATGATCCCATGTGAGCTTCCAAAACCAAAATGGCAAAAAATTTCATTCATTGTGGATGAAGTCTCTTGCCTTCCTCTGTTATGTTCCTGCACTCCATCAAATGACAATAGGGATTCTTTGGGTCAAATGAGTTCTTCAAAGCCCTGCAGAGGTGCTTGTGTTTTCGCATGACTCTAAATCACCTAAAGAATCGATACCTAAAATCAGTAGGCCTCAAATTGGAGAAACACAGAAGTATTAATGGCAGGCTTATTTGTTCACTCCTGGTTCACAGGAACGGTGTCCAGGCTACCCTGACTTTAGGCAAATGAGGGGCAAACGAGCTGATTTTGGACACTGTCTTGGGCTGCGCCCCTCATGGAAACCTCCAGCCAGAGGTTAAGATGATTGACTATATGGAATAAGATGAGGGCCATGTGGGAGTGTTTTGGTTTTAATTTTGGTCATTTGTGTGGCATTGGAAAAAATGACTGGGTCCACGTGGGCTTGAACTCTGGTGTGATTCCCCTTAGAGACTGGGTTTTGGAACTGAACTCAGAGAAGCATTGCCATGAATTTTGTTGGGATTTTAAGAGGCCACGCATGAAAGTCGCTCTTGGAAACTGAGACCTAGGCCCCGGGTGAATTTCCACAGAGGCCTGGGAATCTCAGCAAGGATATCACATGATTTTATTCTTAAAGAAATGGCAGCCATAGTTGAGAGTCAAAACACACATGGACCTCACATTGTAGACCTCAATGGGCCTGGCCTAATGTGACCTTTTGTCCACTCTTTGGGAAGCCGTGCCTGTGAGAGTTCTCCAGAGATTTCATTGAAATGAGCTTCCTCACCATTTAATTTTTGCTGAATGAACTGAAACCCACAGTGCCTCCAACTTCATGCTTGAAAAATGGCTAGATAAATACCATGAAATTTTTGAAATTCCTATGACCAGGTGGCACTGGAGAAACATTGGATGTCCTGTTGCTGATCATGAGTATACCAGACAGTGCCTTGATTTACTGAGTTTCATGAAAATGGTGTAGAACAGAGATGCCAGTATGTTGGAGCCTGCTGAGTAGTGGGTCTAGAGCAGTGGTGGGGAGGTGTTTGATAAAACATCCATGGTAGGGCCATGTGGATCTACCATTGGATTCCAAATGGCTTGTAACTGACATGGTGCAGCCAGCAGACCCTTATATGTAAAGGCATCTTGTTATATGGAGAGTTTTCAGAGGAAAATTAAGAATCAAGTTGATATGGACATGGGGGCAATGGGGCAAGCTGTGAGAGATAGGAGCCTAGTTGGTGCATTCTCTTGCAGACCCTGACCCACCACACGTGACAGAACTCCCAAAAGCACTGTGTCCCAGTTTAGCTCCTAGTATTTCGTGAAACAAATACCAAACTCACAGTGCAGCAGCAAAAACACCACAAAAAGTGGAAGAGGACCAAATGGCTTCACAGTCCACACGGGGAGACAATTAGTCCCCAGTGGCCTCAGTTTACCTACAAAGAGAGGATTCAGCACTGCTTCATCTTGTTCATTGGAAAATAAAAAACCATGTCCTCCAGGTCACATAGATGCAGACCCAGCTTTGATGGTCTCACTACAGATAAGCGAAATCTCCTGAAAACTACATATATTTCAACTGTGGAAGCTCAGAGGCAGTTTCTCAAAAAGTTTTTAGGCCAGCAGAGCTCCATGTTTGTGGAGTGTTTACCCTGTCCCTTAGTTTTGGAAACTCCTCTACCACCTCCAAGGTTGTGAACTCCTGAGCATTTTCCATTCCAGATATGTATTCACTGATTTTGTAACTCTTCTCCTAATTGTGTCTTACTTGGGGTGAAGGTAATGTCAAGGCATTGTTCTGGATGAGAGCGGGAGGATATTTGTGCAGCATATATTTACATACACATTGGATTCATTTTCCAATTTTCCATTCGAAATACTGAATCCCTGACACTAACCCATACCTAGTAGTCTCAGACTATTCATCCTAATATAATGGAGAAAATTAACCCAACACAATGGAAATACAAGCACTTCATAGGAGACATGTTGTATAGTTGAACTTGACATTTGCATTATATAAGGTAGGAGTTATAAATCTAGTCAAATTTTAATTGAAATATTCTCCATGTGTTTTTAAACTTAACAAATATGAGAATTCTTGTTTCCCTTTTCTGTAGCCTATTCACACATGTATATTTATATGCATATATAGAATCCTACCAGGTATCACACGTACATTTTTGTGAGGTGGCTGTCTTGGCAGATACAAATTGTGAGAAGAGTTCACTCCTCCTAAATGCTGTTGGAAATGAAAATTCAACCTGTAGGAGAGCGTCCTAGTAGAACAACATTATACATTAACTCATGTTCAGTAAAATAAATATTTTTGCATTTGTGGATGATACATATTTACTGATGAATTTCGATTGGCATTTATATTGGTACTTTTTAATGTCTGTGAGTGTTGTGTGTGTGTGTGTGTGTGTGTGTGTGTGTGTATCGATATAGATATAGATATACTCTACAAATTTTTCAAAATATGAAATATATGTGTCTAATATACACTCTCTAAATTCATTCATGTTCATGTATGTGGATTTATAATCCACTTTTCACAAGATTATAATCAGAAATATTCATCCACCTGAAATACATATTTGTTTCCTAGTACTGAAAACTAACTTCAGTGAATGGTGCATACAAATCCTAATTATTCTACAGTAACTGACCCAGTCTAACATCAATGCAAGTAGACTCCTATGGGACATGATATGTAATTTGTCATTCATTTGTATTCGACACTGGTACATTATTGTTTCTTCAGTTTTTGCACATCACAGGATATACATTTCATCCACAAGTTCACAAATTAATAAGCATTTGTTTCAACTTTCACCACTTCTTGCTTCAGAACACATGTATTGTCAGGGTTTCTTGACTGGTCTTTTCGTGAGACTTCTTTCCAAACACATTATTTTGAATTTCCATAATCATTTTGAAGCAAAACTCACACACTCTTCATGATAAACCTAAACACAAATATTTCCATTACATATATACCTGGTTGGAATGAATGATTGTATATCAATATACGATTTCCTTTAATTTTTCAGATATCAGTTCAATTCATTATTTAAAGTTCAAAAAAGTTATATTATTTATTCACAGTATGGTCTATTCATGCTTTTTCTCTATGTTCCTAGAAACAGGGTATACCTCTTTGTACCCCCGATTCTCATTTTACATCTTCAATATATTGCTCCCAGAAATGGTGAAAGAAATACTCATGTCACCTCATTATCACAGTAATATTCTGGACAAAAAATGGCAAGGTCACACTTATGATTGTACCAAAGCCTAAATGGAAAGTGAACATGGATTTCTAAAAACATCCATGTCCAGGTTGCCTAATGCTGTCAATTGTCAATCCTATTGGTGACTACATATTTGTTTTTTTCCTAATTTATATATTCAAACTCAACCCAGTTGAAAATGTCTAATTCTATCACTCACTTTATACTTTGCCTGATTTCGTAATGTTTCTATTGATATCTGCTTTTCTACATATTTTCCCCAGTTCAACATAGTGACTGACTCTTCATATGTGCTGACATTTACATTCACTCAACAACCGAAAGTCACTTGCTAAAGAACTTTTGGTCCAAATCCTATACTCACTCTTCTTCCTAAACCTACCGACTATCTTCCTAATCCTACTGAATATCCCTTTTTGACTGGATGTTCTCTTCTAAATTCAATCATCCAATGTACAAGGTCCTATGCCATTGTATATCGAATTATCTGAGGCATCTTTGCAGAACATCATTCAAAGATAAGTATCCCAATCCAGGGCAAAACCCTTCTGGGCTTCAAATCATACCTAGATTTCTGTTTTCCTACTTATATTTCACCTCTATATTCTTGTAAATATTGCAGGTTCCCAATACCATTATTCATCACACAGAATCACTCGTAACCCAAATCAAACCTGTTTTTAACCCCAAGTATACACTGTTCCCTCAATCATTTTACAGAAGAGCAGGGACAGAGCGGTTCTTACAATACAGGAAAGTTGGGGACCTTCCACCTGATGAGAACCTCAAATGTTCATGCACAAATGATACCTGGAGAAGTTGAAGGCAGGTATGAAGCACCTGAGAGAGCAAAAGTCATCTTCCAATGCAAACAACCTGGTCAGGATGAAGGGATGTGTCTGAATCTGAATCTCTCTCTTCTTCTTGTAGAGAAGATGGACCAAACCAGGCCTGAGTGGAGAGCTGTTCCCGGGTGCCAATGGTGATATACATTCTACCTTATGAAAGTGTCACAGGAAGCGTGGGCAACCTCCATTTTATGTTACCCTTTGAAGCAACTGTTAGGACAAAGTGGTTGCCAAGGCAGTGACCTCATTCAGTTCCAAAGAATGTGACATACCTCATTTCCTTGGTGATGGAACTCTCCGAACTTGGTATCCAAGAAGCCAGGCAACCAGAGGCAGTCGCAGTCCCAGTCCCAGTGGGCTCACTTGTTTGGATTTACCAAGGACAGAGTCAGTTTTCTTGGTACCTAATGATGTGAGATTGGCCAAATGCCAGGAGAGCTCTGAAGATGGACCTTTCCTGAGAAAACAGGTAGTGGCTAACCACTTTTTCCTGACATCTTCACAGAGTTGGTCAAGGAAACAAGATGTGAGAGAAGACAGGCCATTTCGGGGGAACATAGTATGGCCCACCAGTCAGAGGACACTCCGGATAGTCACAGACCTACTTGGGGGAAGGAGGTGCCTTTGTGGGAGTGGGTGTGGGTTTGTTGTTTTGTCTCATGTTCTGAGAATAGATAGGAAAAGCGGTTTGTTTGGTTTGGAGTGGACAGTTTCTAGTAAGTCATTTGACACGGCGAGTGTTTCTGTTTCTGTGTATCCCAATGTGTCCGTTGTTGTAGACATTAGAAAAGAGAATGCATTAATGGATGTGTCCTGTCTAGTATAAATCATCCCATAATTCATCCTGCCCAATATATGAATGGACTGCAGCTTGTCTTATCGATGTGCAACACCTGCTATCTTTCTAAGTTGTTGTTTTCTTCCTGAATTCTGGCCACTCTCCAGAATTGGCTCATGGATTTGTGTCCAAAATATGTACCACCTCCAAGCTCTGTGACATGGCCATGTACTGGATAGCTGAAGAGAATGGCGAGCATCTCAGAAAACTCAGATATCAGTGTGACCAGGAAAGTCTCAGTGCAGAAACCCTGCTTTGGGCCTTTTGCTTACTTATTGTTGTGTTTCACTGAATGTCAGGAAGGTCTTTGCCTCAGGCCACCCCTTTGTGAAGCCTGAAGAAAACAGTTTTCAAATGGAAATGAATGGGCCTCACCTGTGGCTCTTTGCTTAATTGTTTTGGAAAGGGATGTGTCTTTATCAGCCTCTTGGACCTGTGTTTGGCTGTGACTTAGATTCTCAGCACCTGATGGATCTTAAGAATGATCCCATGTGAGCTTCCAAAACCAAAATGGCAAAAAATTTCATTCATTGTGGATGAAGTCTCTTGCCTTCCTCTGTTATGTTCCTGCACTCCATCAAATGACAATAGGGATTCTTTGGGTCAAATGAGTTCTTCAAAGCCCTGCAGAGGTGCTTGTGTTTTCGCATGACTCTAAATCACCTAAAGAATCGATACCTAAAATCAGTAGGCCTCAAATTGGAGAAACACAGAAGTATTAATGGCAGGCTTATTTGTTCACTCCTGGTTCACAGAAACGGTGTCCAGGCTACCCTGACTTTAGGCAAATGAGGGGCAAACGAGCTGATTTTGGACACTGTCTTGGGCTGCGCCCCTCATGGAAACCTCCAGCCAGAGGTTAAGATGATTGACTATATGGAATAAGATGAGGGCCATGTGGGAGTGTTTTGGTTTTAATTTTGGTCATTTGTGTGGCATTGGAAAAAATGACTGGGTCCACGTGGGCTTGAACTCTGGTGTGATTCCCCTTAGAGACTGGGTTTTGGAACTGAACTCAGAGAAGCATTGCCATGAATTTTGTTGGGATTTTAAGAGGCCACGCATGAAAGTCGCTCTTGGAAACTGAGACCTAGGCCCCGGGTGAATTTCCACAGAGGCCTGGGAATCTCAGCAAGGATATCACATGATTTTATTCTTAAAGAAATGGCAGCCATAGTTGAGAGTCAAAACACACATGGACCTCACATTGTAGACCTCAATGGGCCTGGCCTAATGTGACCTTTTGTCCACTCTTTGGGAAGCCGTGCCTGTGAGAGTTCTCCAGAGATTTCATTGAAATGAGCTTCCTCACCATTTAATTTTTGCTGAATGAACTGAAACCCACAGTGCCTCCAACTTCATGCTTGAAAAATGGCTAGATAAATACCATGAAATTTTTGAAATTCCTATGACCAGGTGGCACTGGAGAAACATTGGATGTCCTGTTGCTGATCATGAGTATACCAGACAGTGCCTTGATTTACTGAGTTTCATGAAAATGGTGTAGAACAGAGATGCCAGTATGTTGGAGCCTGCTGAGTAGTGGGTCTAGAGCAGTGGTGGGGAGGTGTTTGATAAAACATCCATGGTAGGGCCATGTGGATCTACCATTGGATTCCAAATGGCTTGTAACTGACATGGTGCAGCCAGCAGACCCTTATATGTAAAGGCATCTTGTTATATGGAGAGTTTTCAGAGGAAAATTAAGAATCAAGTTGATATGGACAAGGGGGCAATGGGGCAAGCTGTGAGAGATAGGAGCCTAGTTGGTGCATTCTCTTGCAGACCCTGACCCACCACACGTGACAGAACTCCCTAAAGCACTGTGTCCCAGTTTAGCTCCTAGTATTTTGTGAAACAAATACCAAACTCACAGTGCAGCAGCAAAAACACCACAAAAAGTGGAAGAGGACCAAATGGCTTCACAGTCCACACGGGGAGACAATTAGTCCCCAGTGGCCTCAGTTTACCTACAAAGAGAAAATTCAGCACTGCTTCATCTTGTTCATTGGAAAATAAAAAACCATGTCCTCCAGGTCACATAGATGCAGACCCAGCTTTGATGGTCTCACTACAGATAAGCGAAATCTCCTGAAAACTACATATATTTCAAGTGTGGAAGCTCAGAGGCAGTTTCTCAAAAAGTTTTTAGGCCAGCAGAGCTCCATGTTTGTGGAGTGTTTACCCTGTCCCTTAGTTTTGGAAACTCCTCTACCACCTCCAAGGTTGTGAACTCCTGAGCATTTTCCATTCCAGATATGTATTCACTGATTTTGTAACTCTTCTCCTAATTGTGTCTTACTTGGGGTGAAGGTAATGTCAAGGCATTGTTCTGGATGAGAGCGGGAGGATATTTGTGCAGCATATATTTACATACACATTGGATTCATTTTCCAATTTTCCATTCGAAATACTGAATCCCTGACACTAACCCATACCTAGTAGTCTCAGACTATTCATCCTAATATAATGGAGAAAATTAACCCAACACAATGGAAATACAAGCACTTCATAGGAGACATGTTGTATAGTTGGACTTGACATTTGCATTATATAAGGTAGGAGTTATAAATCTAGTCAAATTTTAATTGAAATATTCTCCATGTGTTTTTAAACTTAACAAATATGTGAATTCTTGTTTCCCTTTTCTGTAGCCTATTCACACATGTATATTTATATGCATATATAGAATCCTACCAGGTATCACACGTACATTTTTGTGAGGTGGCTGTCTTGGCAGATACAAATTGTGAGAAGAGTTCACTCCTCCTAAATGCTGTTGGAAATGAAAATTCAACCTGTAGGAGAGCGTCCTAGTAGAACAACATTATACATTAACTCATGTTCAGTAAAATAAATATTTTTGCATTTGTGGATGATACATATTTACTGATGAATTTCGATTGGCATTTATATTGGTACTTTTTAATGTCTGTGAGTGTTGTGTGTGTGTGTGTGTGTGTGTGTGTGTGTGTATCGATATAGATATAGATATACTCTACAAATTTTTCAAAATATGAAATATATGTGTCTAATATACACTCTCTAAATTCATTCATGTTCATGTATGTGGATTTATAATCCACTTTTCACAAGATTATAATCAGAAATATTCATCCACCTGAAATACATATTTGTTTCCTAGTACTGAAAACTAACTTCAGTGAATGGTGCATACAAATCCTAATTATTCTACAGTAACTGACCCAGTCTAACATCAATGCAAGTAGACTCCTATGGGACATGATATGTAATTTGTCATTCATTTGTATTCGACACTGGTACATTATTGTTTCTTCAGTTTTTGCACATCACAGGATATACATTTCATCCACAAGTTCACAAATTAATAAGCATTTGTTTCAACTTTCACCACTTCTTGCTTCAGAACACATGTATTGTCAGGGTTTCTTGACTGGTCTTTTCGTGAGACTTCTTTCCAAACACATTATTTTGAATTTCCATAATCATTTTGAAGCAAAACTCACACACTCTTCATGATAAACCTAAACACAAATATTTCCATTACATATATACCTGGTTGGAATGAATGATTGTATATCAATATACGATTTCCTTTAATTTTTCAGATATCAGTTCAATTCATTATTTAAAGTTCAAAAAAGTTATATTATTTATTCACAGTATGGTCTATTCATGCTTTTTCTCTATGTTCCTAGAAACAGGGTATACCTCTTTGTACCCCCGATTCTCATTTTACATCTTCAATATATTGCTCCCAGAAATGGTGAAAGAAATACTCATGTCACCTCATTATCACAGTAATATTCTGGACAAAAAATGGCAAGGTCACACTTATGATTGTACCAAAGCCTAAATGGAAAGTGAACATGGATTTCTAAAAACATCCATGTCCAGGTTGCCTAATGCTGTCAATTGTCAATCCTATTGGTGACTACATATTTGTTTTTTTCCTAATTTATATATTCAAACTCAACCCAGTTGAAAATGTCTAATTCTATCACTCACTTTATACTTTGCCTGATTTCGTAATGTTTCTATTGATATCTGCTTTTCTACATATTTTCCCCAGTTCAACATAGTGACTGACTCTTCATATGTGCTGACATTTACATTCACTCAACAACCGAAAGTCACTTGCTAAAGAACTTTTGGTCCAAATCCTATACTCACTCTTCTTCCTAAACCTACCGACTATCTTCCTAATCCTACTGAATATCCCTTTTTGACTGGATGTTCTCTTCTAAATTCAATCATCCAATGTACAAGGTCCTATGCCATTGTATATCGAATTATCTGAGGCATCTTTGCAGAACATCATTCAAAGATAAGTATCCCAATCCAGGGCAAAACCCTTCTGGGCTTCAAATCATACCTAGATTTCTGTTTTCCTACTTATATTTCACCTCTATATTCTTGTAAATATTGCAGGTTCCCAATACCATTATTCATCACACAGAATCACTCGTAACCCAAATCAAACCTGTTTTTAACCCCAAGTATACACTGTTCCCTCAATCATTTTACAGAAGAGCAGGGACAGAGCGGTTCTTACAATACAGGAATGTTGGGGACCTTCCACCTGATGAGAACCTCAAATGTTCATGCACAAATGATACCTGGAGAAGTTGAAGGCAGGTATGAAGCACCTGAGAGAGCAAAAGTCATCTTCCAATGCAAACAACCTGGTCAGGATGAAGGGATGTGTCTGAATCTGAATCTCTCTCTTCTTCTTGTAGAGAAGATGGACCAAACCAGGCCTGAGTGGAGAGCTGTTCCCGGGTGCCAATGGTGATATACATTCTACCTTATGAAAGTGTCACAGGAAGCGTGGGCAACCTCCATTTTATGTTACCCTTTGAAGCAACTGTTAGGACAAAGTGGTTGCCAAGGCAGTGACCTCATTCAGTTCCAAAGAATGTGACATTCCTCATTTCCTTGGTGATGGAACTCTCCGAACTTGGTATCCAAGAAGCCAGGCAACCAGAGGCAGTCGCAGTCCCAGTCCCAGTGGGCTCACTTGTTTGGATTTACCATAGACAGAGTCAGTTTTCTTGGTACCTAATGATGTGAGATTGGCCAAATGCCAGGAGAGCTCTGAAGATGGACCTTTCCTGAGAAAACAGGTAGTGGCTAACCACTTTTTCCTGACATCTTCACAGAGTTGGTCAAGGAAACAAGATCTGAGAGAAGACAGGCCATTTCAGGGGAACATAGTATGGCCCACCAGTCAGAGGACACTCCGGATAGTCACAGACCTACTTGGGGGAAGGAGGTGCCTTTGTGGGAGTGGGTGTGGGTTTGTTGTTTTGTCTCATGTTCTGAGAATAGATAGGAAAAGCGGTTTGTTTGGTTTGGAGTGGACAGTTTCTAGTAAGTCATTTGACACGGCGAGTGTTTCTGTTTCTGTGTATCCCAATGTGTCCGTTGTTGTAGACATTAGAAAAGAGAATGCATTAATGGATGTGTCCTGTCTAGTATAAATCATCCCATAATTCATCCTGCCCAATATATGAATGGACTGCAGCTTGTCTTATCGATGTGCAACACCTGCTATCTTTCTAAGTTGTTGTTTTCTTCCTGAATTCTGGCCACTCTCCAGAATTGGCTCATGGATTTGTGTCCAAAATATGTACCACCTCCAAGCTCTGTGACATGGCCATGTACTGGATAGCTGAAGAGAATGGCGAGCATCTCAGAAAACTCAGATATCAGTGTGACCAGGAAAGTCTCAGTGCAGAAACCCTGCTTTGGGCCTTTTGCTTACTTATTGTTGTGTTTCACTGAATGTCAGGAAGGTCTTTGCCTCAGGCCACCCCTTTGTGAAGCCTGAAGAAAACAGTTTTCAAATGGAAATGAATGGGCCTCACCTGTGGCTCTTTGCTTAATTGTTTTGGAAAGGGATGTGTCTTTATCAGCCTCTTGGACCTGTGTTTGGCTGTGACTTAGATTCTCAGCACCTGATGGATCTTAAGAATGATCCCATGTGAGCTTCCAAAACCAAAATGGCAAAAAATTTCATTCATTGTGGATGAAGTCTCTTGCCTTCCTCTGTTATGTTCCTGCACTCCATCAAATGACAATAGGGATTCTTTGGGTCAAATGAGTTCTTCAAAGCCCTGCAGAGGTGCTTGTGTTTTCGCATGACTCTAAATCACCTAAAGAATCGATACCTAAAATCAGTAGGCCTCAAATTGGAGAAACACAGAAGTATTAATGGCAGGCTTATTTGTTCACTCCTGGTTCACAGAAACGGTGTCCAGGCTACCCTGACTTTAGGCAAATGAGGGGCAAACGAGCTGATTTTGGACACTGTCTTGGGCTGCGCCCCTCATGGAAACCTCCAGCCAGAGGTTAAGATGATTGACTATATGGAATAAGATGAGGGCCATGTGGGAGTGTTTTGGTTTAATTTTGGTCATTTGTGTGGCATTGGAAAAAATGACTGGGTCCACGTGGGCTTGAACTCTGGTGTGATTCCCCTTAGAGACTGGGTTTTGGAACTGAACTCAGAGAAGCATTGCCATGAATTTTGTTGGGATTTTAAGAGGCCACGCATGAAAGTCGCTCTTGGAAACTGAGACCTAGGCCCCGGGTGAATTTCCACAGAGGCCTGGGAATCTCAGCAAGGATATCACATGATTTTATTCTTAAAGAAATGGCAGCCATAGTTGAGAGTCAAAACACACATGGACCTCACATTGTAGACCTCAATGGGCCTGGCCTAATGTGACCTTTTGTCCACTCTTTGGGAAGCCGTGCCTGTGAGAGTTCTCCAGAGATTTCATTGAAATGAGCTTCCTCACCATTTAATTTTTGCTGAATGAACTGAAACCCACAGTGCCTCCAACTTCATGCTTGAAAAATGGCTAGATAAATACCATGAAATTTTTGAAATTCCTATGACCAGGTGGCACTGGAGAAACATTGGATGTCCTGTTGCTGATCATGAGTATACCAGACAGTGCCTTGATTTACTGAGTTTCATGAAAATGGTGTAGAACAGAGATGCCAGTATATTGGAGCCTGCTGAGTAGTGGGTCTAGAGCAGTGGTGGGGAGGTGTTTGATAAAACATCCGTGGTAGGGCCATGTGGATCTACCATTGGATTCCAAATGGCTTGTAACTGACATGGTGCAGCCAGCAGACCCTTATATGTAAAGGCATCTTGTTATATGGAGAGTTTTCAGAGGAAAATTAAGAATCAGGTTGATATGGACAAGGGGGCAATGGGGCAAGCTGTGAGAGATAGGAGCCTAGTTGGTGCATTCTCTTGCAGACCCTGACCCACCACACGTGACAGAACTCCCAAAAGCACTGTGTCCCAGTTTAGCTCCTAGTATTTCGTGAAACAAATACCAAACTCACAGTGCAGCAGCAAAAACACCACAAAATTGGAAGAGGACCAAATGGCTTCACAGTCCACACGGGGAGACAATTAGTCCCCAGTGGCCTCAGTTTACCTACAAAGAGAGGATTCAGCACTGCTTCATCTTGTTCATTGGAAAATAAGAAACCATGTCCTCCAGGTCACATAGATGCAGACCCAGCTTTGATGGTCTCACTACAGATAAGCGAAATCTCCTGAAAACTACATATATTTCAAGTGTGGAAGCTCAGAGGCAGTTTCTCAAAAAGTTTTTAGGCCAGCAGAGCTCCATGTTTGTGGAGTGTTTACCCTGTCCCTTAGTTTTGGAAACTCCTCTACCACCTCCAAGGTTGTGAACTCCTGAGCATTTTCCATTCCAGATATGTATTCACTGATTTTGTAACTCTTCTCCTAATTGTGTCTTACTTGGGGTGAAGGTAATGTCAAGGCATTGTTCTGGATGAGAGCGGGAGGATATTTGTGCAGCATATATTTACATACACATTGGATTCATTTTCCAATTTTCCATTCGAAATACTGAATCCCTGACACTAACCCATACCTAGTAGACTCAGACTATTCATCCTAATATAATGGAGAAAATTAATCCAACACATTAGAAATAGAAGTACTTCAGAGGAGACATGTTGTATAGTTGGACTTGACATTTGCATTATATAACGTAGGAGTTATAAATCTAGTCAAATTTTAATTGAAATATTCTCCATGTGTTTTTAAACTTAACAAATATGTGAATTCTTGTTTCCCTTTTCTGTAGCCTGTTCACACATGTATATTTATATGCATATATAGAATCCTACCCGGTATCACACGTACATTTTTGTGAGGTGGCTATCTTGGCAGATACAAATTGAGAGAAGTGTTCACTCCTCCTAAATGCTGTTGGAAATGAAAATTAAACCTGTAGGAGAGCGTCCTAGTAGAACAACATTATACATTAACTCATGTTCAGTAAAATAAATATTTTTGCATTTGTGGATGATACATATTTACTGATGAATTTCGATTGGCATTTATATTGGTACTTTTTAATGTCTGTGAGTGTTGTGTGTGTGTGTGTGTGTGTGTGTGTATATCGATATAGATATAGATATACTATACAAATTTTTCAAAATATGAAATATATGTGTCTAATATACACTCTCTAAATTCATTCATGTTCATGTATGTGGATTTATAATCCACTTTTCACAAGATTATAATCAGAAATATTCATCCACCTGAAATACATATTTGTTTCCTAGTACTGAAAACTAACTTCAGTGAATGGTGCATACAAATCCTAATTATTCTACAGTCACTGACCCAGTCTAACATCAATGCAAGTAGACTCCTATGGGACATGATATGTAATTTGTCATTCATTTGTATTCGACACTGGTACATTATTGTTTCTTCAGTTTTTGCACATCACAGGATGTACATTTCATCCACAAGTTCACAAATTAGTAAGCATTTGTTTCAACTTTCACCACTTCTTGCTTCAGAAAACATGTATTGTCAGGGTTTCTTGACTGGTCTTTTCGTGAGACTTCTTTCCAAACACATTATTTTGAATTTCCATAATCATTTTGAAGCAAAACTCACACACTCTTCATGATAAACCTAAACACAAATATTTCCATTACATATATACCTGGTTGGAATGAATGATTGTATATCAATATACGATTTCCTTTAATTTTTCAGATATCAGTTCAATTCATTATTTAAAGTTCAAAAAAGTTATATTATTTATTCACAGTATGGTCTATTCATGCTTTTTCTCTATGTTCCTAGAAACAGGGTATACCTCTTTGTACCCCCGATTCTCATTTTACATCTTCAATATATTGCTCCCAGAAATGGTGAAAGAAATACTCATGTCACCTCATTATCACAGTAATATTCTGGACAAAAAATGGAAAGGTCACACTTATGATTGTACCAAAGCCTAAATGGAAAGTGAACATGGATTTCTAAAAACATCCATGTCCAGGTTGCCTAATGCTGTCAATTGTCAATCCTATTGGTGACTACATATTTGTTTTTTTCCTAATTTATATATTCAAACTCAACCCTGTTGAAAATGTCTAATTCTATCACTCACGTTATACTTTGCCTGATTTCGTAATGTTTCTATTGATATCTGCTTTTCTACATATTTTCCCCAGTTCAACATAGTGACTGACTCTTCATATGGGCTGACATTTACATTCACTCAACAACCGAAAGTCTCTTGCTAAAGAACTTTTGCTCCAAATCCTATACTCACTCTTCTTCCTAAACCTACCGACTATCTTCCTAATCCTACTGAATATCCCTTTTTGACTGGATGTTCTCTTCTAAATTCAATCATCCAATGTACAAGGTCCTATGCCATTGTATATCGAATTATCTGAGGCATCTTTGCAGAACATCAATCAAAGCTAAGTATCCCAATCAAGGGCAAAACCCTTCTGGGCTTCAAATCATACCTAGATTTCTGTTTTCCTACTTATATTTCACCTCTATATTGTTGATAATATTGCAGGTTCCCAATACCATTATTCATCACACAGAATCACTCGTAATCCAAATCAAACCTGTTTTTAACCCCAAGTATACACTGTTCCCTCAATCATTTTACAGAAGAGAAGAGACAGAGTGGTTCTTACAATACAGGAAAGTTGGGGACCTTCAACCTGATGAGAACCTCAAATGTCCATGCACAAATGATACCTGGAGAAGTTGTAGGCAGGTATGAAGCACCTGAGAGAGCAAAAGTCATCTTCCATGGCAAACAACCTGGTCAGGATGAAGGGATGTGTCTGAATCTGCCTCTCTCTCTTCTTATTGTACAGAAGATGGACCAAACCAGGGCTGAGTGGAGAGCTGTTCCCGGGTGCCAATGGTGATATACATTCTACCTTATGAAAGTGTCACAGGAAGTAGGGGCAACCTCCATCTTATGTTACCCTTGGAAGCAACTGTTAGGACAAAGTGGTTGCCAAGGCAGTGACCTCATTCAGTTCCAAAGAATGTGACAACCTCATTTCCTTGGTGATAGAACTCTCTGAACTTGGTTCCCAAGAAGCCAGGCACCAAGAGGCAGTCCCAGTCCCAGTCCCAGTGGGCTCATTTGTTTGGATTTACCAAGGACAGAGTCAGTTTTCTTGGTACCTAATGATGTGAGGATGGCCAAATGCCAGGAGAGCTCTGAAGATGGACCTTTCCTGAGAAAACAGGTAGTGGCTAACCACTTTTTCCTGACATCTTCACAGAGTTGGTCAAGGAAACAAGATCTGAGAGAAGACAGGCCATTTCGGGGGAACATAGTATGGCCCACCAGTCAGAGGACACTCCGGATAGTCACAGACCTACTTGGGGGGAAGGAGGTGGCATTGTATGAGTGGGTGTGGGTTTGTTGTTTTGTCTCATGTTCTGAGAATAGATAGGAAAGGCGGTTTGTTTGGTTTGGAGTGGACAGTTTCTAGTAAGTCATTTGACATGGCGAGTGTTTCTCTTTCTGTGTATCCCACTGTGTCCGTTGTTGTAGACATTAGAAAAGAGAATGCATTAATGGATGTGTCCTGTCTAGTATAAATCTTCCCATAATTCATCCTGCCCAATATATGAATGGACTGCAGCTTGTCTTATCAATTTGCAACACCTGCTATCTTTCTAAGTTGTTGTTTTCTTCCTGAATTCTGGCCACTCTCCAGAATAGGCTCATGGATTTGTGTCCAAAATATGTACCACCTCCAAGCTCTGTGACATGGCCATGTACTAGATAGCTGAAGAGAATGGCGAGCATCTCAGAAAACTCAGATATCAGTGTGACCAGGAAAGTCTCAGTGAAGAAACCATGCTTTGGGCCTTTTGCTTACTTATTGTTGTGTTTCACTGAATGTCAGGAAGGTCTTTGCCTCAGGCCACCCCTTTGTGAAGCCTGAAGAAAACAGTTTTCAAATGGAAATGAAAGGGCCTCACCTGTGGCTCTTTATCAGCCTCTTGGACCTGTGTGTGGCTGTGACTTAGATTCTCAGCACCTGAGGGATCTTAAGAATGATCCCATGTGAGCTTCCAAAACCAAAATGGCAAAAAATATCATTCATTGTGGATGAAGTCTCTTGCCTTCCTCTGTTAGGTTCCTGCACTCCATCAAATGACAATAGGGATTCTTTGGGTCAAATGAGTTCTTCAAAGCCCTGCAGAGGTGCTTGTGTTTTCGCATGACTCTAAATCACCTAAAGAATCGATACCTAAAATCAGTAGGCCTCAAATTGGAGAAACACAGAAGTATTAATGGCAGGCTTATTTGTTCACTCCTGGTTCACAGAAACGGTGTCCAGGCTACCCTGACTTTAGGCAAATGAGGGGCAAACGAGCTGATTTTGGACACTGTCTTGGGCTGCGCCCCTCATGGAAACCTCCAGCCAGAGGTTAAGATGATTGACTATATGGAATAAGATGAAGGCCATGTGGGAGTGTTTTGGTTTTAATTTTGGTCATTTGTGTTGCATTGGAAAAAATGACTGGGTCCACGTGGGCTTGAACTCTGGTGTGATTCCCCTTAGAGACTGGGTTTTGGAACTGAACTCAGAGAAGCATTGCCATGAATTTTGTTGGGATTTTAAGAGGCCACGCATGAAAGTCGCTCTTGGAAACTGAGACCTAGGCCCCGGGTGGATTTCCACAGAGTCCTGGGAATCTCAGCAAGGATATCACATGATTTTTTTCTTAAAGAAATGGCAGCCATAGTTGAGAGTCAAAACACACATGGACCTCGCATTGTAGACCTCAATGGGCCTGGCCTAATGTGACCTTTTGTCCACTCTTTGGGAAGCCGTGCCTGTGAGAGTTCTCCAGAGATTTCATTGAAATGAGCTTCCTCACCATTTAATGTTTGCTGAATGAACTGAAACCCACAGTGACTCCAACTTCATGCTTGAAAAATGGCTAGATAAATACCATGAAATTTTTGAAATTCCTATGACCAGGTGGCACTGGAGAAATATTGGATGTCCTGTTGCTCATCATGAGTATACCAGACAGTGCCTTGATTTACTGAGTTTCATGAAAATGGTGTAGAACAGAGATGCCAGTAAGTTGGAGCCTGCTGAGTAGTGGGTCTAGAGCAGTGGTGGGGAGGTGTTTGATAAAACATCCGTGGTAGGGCCATGTGGATCTACCATTGAATTCCAAATGGCTTGTAACTTACATGGTGCAGCCAGCAGACCCTTATATGTAAAGGCATCTTGTTATATGGAGAGTTTTCAGAGGAAAATTAAGAATCAGGTTGATATGGACAAGGGGGCAATGGGGCAAGCTGTGAGAGATAGGAGCCTAGTTGGTGCATTCTCTTGCAGAACATGACCCACCACACGTGACAGAACTCCCTCCAGCACTGTGTCCCAGTTTAGCTCCTAGTATTTCATGAAACAAATACCAAACTCACAGTGCAGCAGCAAAAACACCACAAATTGGAGGAGGACCAAATGGCATCACAGTCCACACGGGGAGACACTTAGTCCCCAGTGGCCTCAGTTTACCTACAAAGAGAGGATTCAGCACTGCTTCATCTTGTTCATTGGAAAATAAGAAACCATGTCCTCCAGGTCACATAGATGCAGACCCAGCTTTGATGGTCTCACTACAGAAGAATCCAAATCTCCTGAAAACAACATATATTTCAAGTGTGGAAGCTCAGAGGCAGTTTCTCAAAAAGTTTTTAGGCCAGCAGAGCTCCATGTTTGTGGAGTGTTTACCCTGTCCCTTAGTTTTGGAAACTCCTCTACCACCTCCAAGGTTGTGAACTCCTGAGAATTTTCCATTCCAGATATGTATTCACTGATTTTGTAACTCTTCTCCTCTAATTGTGTCTTACTTGGGGTGAAGGTAATGTCAAGGCATTGTTCTGGATGAGAGCGGGAGGATATTTGTGCAGCATATATTTACATACACATTGGATTCATTTTCCAATTTTCCATTCGAAATACTGAATCCCTGACACTAACCCATACCTAGTAGTCTCAGACTATTCATCCTAATATAATGGAGAAAATTAACCCAACACAATGGAAATACAAGCACTTCAGAGGAGACATGTTGTATAGTTGGACTTGACATATGCATTATATAAGGTAGGAGTTATAAATCTAGTCAAATTTTAATTGAAATATTCTCCACGTGTTTTTAAACTTAACAAATATGTGAATTCTTGTTTCTCTTTTCTGTAGCCTATTCACACATGTATATTTATATGCATATATAGAATCCTACCAGGTATCACACATACATTTTTGTGAGGTGGCTGTCTTGGCAGATACAAATTGTGAGAAGTGTTCACTCCTCCTTAATGCTGTTGGAAATGAAAATTCAACCTATAGGAGAGCGTCCTAGTAGAACAACATTATACATTAACTCATGTTCAGTAAAATAAATATTATTGCATTTGTGGATGATATATATTTACTGATGAATTTCGATTGGCGTTTATATTGGTACTTTTTAATGTCTGTGAGTGTTGTGTGTGTGTGTGTGTGTGTGTGTGTGTATAGATGTAGATATAGATATAGATATACTCTCCAAATTTTTCAAAATATGAAATATATGTGTTTAATATACACTCTCTAAATTCATTCATGTTCATGTATGTGGATTTATAATCCACTTTTCACAAGATTATAATCAGAAATATTCATCCACCTGAAATACATATTTGTTTCCTAGTACTGAAAACTAACTTCAGTGAATGGTGCATACAAATCCTAATTATTCTACAGTAACTGACGCAGTCTAACATCAATGCAAGTAGAATCCTATGGGACATGATATGTAATTTGTCATTCATTTGTATTCGACACTGGTACATTATTGATTCTTCAGTTTTAGCACATCACAGGATGTACATTTCATCCACAAGTTCACAAATTAATAAGCATTTGTTTCAACTTTCACCACTTCTTGCTTCAGAACACATGTATTGTCAGGATTTCTTTACTGGTCTTTTCGTGAGACTTCTTTCCAAACACATTATTTTGAATTTCCATAATCATTTTGAAGCAAAACTCACACACTCTTCATGATAAACCTAAACACAAATATTTCCATTACATATATACCTGGTTGGAATGAATGATTGTATATCAATATACGATTTCCTTTAATTTTTCAGATATCAGTTCAATTCATTATTTAAAGTTCAAAAAAGTTATATTATTTATTCACAGTATGGTCTATTCATGCTTTTTCTCTATGTTCCTAGAAACAGGGTATACCTCTTTGTACCCCCGATTCTCATTTTACATCTTCAATATATTGCTCCCAGAAATGGTGAAAGAAATACTCATGTCACCTCATTATCACAGTAATATTCTGGACAAAAAATGGAAAGGTCACACTTATGATTGTACCAAAGCCTAAATGGAAAGTGAACATGGATTTCTAAAAACATCCATGTCCAGGTTGCCTAATGCTGTCAATTGTCAATCCTATTGGTGACTACATATTTGTTTTTTTCCTAATTTATATATTCAAACTCAACCCTGTTGAAAATGTCTAATTCTATCACTCACGTTATACTTTGCCTGATTTCGTAATGTTTCTATTGATATCTGCTTTTCTACATATTTTCCCCAGTTCAACATAGTGACTGACTCTTCATATGGGCTGACATTTACATTCACTCAACAACCGAAAGTCTCTTGCTAAAGAACTTTTGCTCCAAATCCTATACTCACTCTTCTTCCTAAACCTACCGACTATCTTCCTAATCCTACTGAATATCCCTTTTTGACTGGATGTTCTCTTCTAAATTCAATCATCCAATGTACAAGGTCCTATGCCATTGTATATCGAATTATCTGAGGCATCTTTGCAGAACATCAATCAAAGCTAAGTATCCCAATCAAGGGCAAAACCCTTCTGGGCTTCAAATCATACCTAGATTTCTGTTTTCCTACTTATATTTCACCTCTATATTGTTGATAATATTGCAGGTTCCCAATACCATTATTCATCACACAGAATCACTCGTAATCCAAATCAAACCTGTTTTTAACCCCAAGTATACACTGTTCCCTCAATCATTTTACAGAAGAGAAGAGACAGAGTGGTTCTTACAATACAGGAAAGTTGGGGACCTTCAACCTGATGAGAACCTCAAATGTCCATGCACAAATGATACCTGGAGAAGTTGTAGGCAGGTATGAAGCACCTGAGAGAGCAAAAGTCATCTTCCATGGCAAACAACCTGGTCAGGATGAAGGGATGTGTCTGAATCTGCCTCTCTCTCTTCTTATTGTACAGAAGATGGACCAAACCAGGGCTGAGTGGAGAGCTGTTCCCGGGTGCCAATGGTGATATACATTCTACCTTATGAAAGTGTCACAGGAAGTAGGGGCAACCTCCATCTTATGTTACCCTTGGAAGCAACTGTTAGGACAAAGTGGTTGCCAAGGCAGTGACCTCATTCAGTTCCAAAGAATGTGACAACCTCATTTCCTTGGTGATAGAACTCTCTGAACTTGGTTCCCAAGAAGCCAGGCACCAAGAGGCAGTCCCAGTCCCAGTCCCAGTGGGCTCATTTGTTTGGATTTACCAAGGACAGAGTCAGTTTTCTTGGTACCTAATGATGTGAGGATGGCCAAATGCCAGGAGAGCTCTGAAGATGGACCTTTCCTGAGAAAACAGGTAGTGGCTAACCACTTTTTCCTGACATCTTCACAGAGTTGGTCAAGGAAACAAGATCTGAGAGAAGACAGGCCATTTCGGGGGAACATAGTATGGCCCACCAGTCAGAGGACACTCCGGATAGTCACAGACCTACTTGGGGGGAAGGAGGTGGCATTGTATGAGTGGGTGTGGGTTTGTTGTTTTGTCTCATGTTCTGAGAATAGATAGGAAAGGCGGTTTGTTTGGTTTGGAGTGGACAGTTTCTAGTAAGTCATTTGACATGGCGAGTGTTTCTCTTTCTGTGTATCCCACTGTGTCCGTTGTTGTAGACATTAGAAAAGAGAATGCATTAATGGATGTGTCCTGTCTAGTATAAATCTTCCCATAATTCATCCTGCCCAATATATGAATGGACTGCAGCTTGTCTTATCAATTTGCAACACCTGCTATCTTTCTAAGTTGTTGTTTTCTTCCTGAATTCTGGCCACTCTCCAGAATAGGCTCATGGATTTGTGTCCAAAATATGTACCACCTCCAAGCTCTGTGACATGGCCATGTACTAGATAGCTGAAGAGAATGGCGAGCATCTCAGAAAACTCAGATATCAGTGTGACCAGGAAAGTCTCAGTGAAGAAACCATGCTTTGGGCCTTTTGCTTACTTATTGTTGTGTTTCACTGAATGTCAGGAAGGTCTTTGCCTCAGGCCACCCCTTTGTGAAGCCTGAAGAAAACAGTTTTCAAATGGAAATGAAAGGGCCTCACCTGTGGCTCTTTATCAGCCTCTTGGACCTGTGTGTGGCTGTGACTTAGATTCTCAGCACCTGAGGGATCTTAAGAATGATCCCATGTGAGCTTCCAAAACCAAAATGGCAAAAAATATCATTCATTGTGGATGAAGTCTCTTGCCTTCCTCTGTTAGGTTCCTGCACTCCATCAAATGACAATAGGGATTCTTTGGGTCAAATGAGTTCTTCAAAGCCCTGCAGAGGTGCTTGTGTTTTCGCATGACTCTAAATCACCTAAAGAATCGATACCTAAAATCAGTAGGCCTCAAATTGGAGAAACACAGAAGTATTAATGGCAGGCTTATTTGTTCACTCCTGGTTCACAGAAACGGTGTCCAGGCTACCCTGACTTTAGGCAAATGAGGGGCAAACGAGCTGATTTTGGACACTGTCTTGGGCTGCGCCCCTCATGGAAACCTCCAGCCAGAGGTTAAGATGATTGACTATATGGAATAAGATGAAGGCCATGTGGGAGTGTTTTGGTTTTAATTTTGGTCATTTGTGTTGCATTGGAAAAAATGACTGGGTCCACGTGGGCTTGAACTCTGGTGTGATTCCCCTTAGAGACTGGGTTTTGGAACTGAACTCAGAGAAGCATTGCCATGAATTTTGTTGGGATTTTAAGAGGCCACGCATGAAAGTCGCTCTTGGAAACTGAGACCTAGGCCCCGGGTGGATTTCCACAGAGTCCTGGGAATCTCAGCAAGGATATCACATGATTTTTTTCTTAAAGAAATGGCAGCCATAGTTGAGAGTCAAAACACACATGGACCTCGCATTGTAGACCTCAATGGGCCTGGCCTAATGTGACCTTTTGTCCACTCTTTGGGAAGCCGTGCCTGTGAGAGTTCTCCAGAGATTTCATTGAAATGAGCTTCCTCACCATTTAATGTTTGCTGAATGAACTGAAACCCACAGTGACTCCAACTTCATGCTTGAAAAATGGCTAGATAAATACCATGAAATTTTTGAAATTCCTATGACCAGGTGGCACTGGAGAAATATTGGATGTCCTGTTGCTCATCATGAGTATACCAGACAGTGCCTTGATTTACTGAGTTTCATGAAAATGGTGTAGAACAGAGATGCCAGTAAGTTGGAGCCTGCTGAGTAGTGGGTCTAGAGCAGTGGTGGGGAGGTGTTTGATAAAACATCCGTGGTAGGGCCATGTGGATCTACCATTGAATTCCAAATGGCTTGTAACTTACATGGTGCAGCCAGCAGACCCTTATATGTAAAGGCATCTTGTTATATGGAGAGTTTTCAGAGGAAAATTAAGAATCAGGTTGATATGGACAAGGGGGCAATGGGGCAAGCTGTGAGAGATAGGAGCCTAGTTGGTGCATTCTCTTGCAGAACATGACCCACCACACGTGACAGAACTCCCTCCAGCACTGTGTCCCAGTTTAGCTCCTAGTATTTCATGAAACAAATACCAAACTCACAGTGCAGCAGCAAAAACACCACAAATTGGAGGAGGACCAAATGGCATCACAGTCCACACGGGGAGACACTTAGTCCCCAGTGGCCTCAGTTTACCTACAAAGAGAGGATTCAGCACTGCTTCATCTTGTTCATTGGAAAATAAGAAACCATGTCCTCCAGGTCACATAGATGCAGACCCAGCTTTGATGGTCTCACTACAGAAGAATCCAAATCTCCTGAAAACAACATATATTTCAAGTGTGGAAGCTCAGAGGCAGTTTCTCAAAAAGTTTTTAGGCCAGCAGAGCTCCATGTTTGTGGAGTGTTTACCCTGTCCCTTAGTTTTGGAAACTCCTCTACCACCTCCAAGGTTGTGAACTCCTGAGAATTTTCCATTCCAGATATGTATTCACTGATTTTGTAACTCTTCTCCTCTAATTGTGTCTTACTTGGGGTGAAGGTAATGTCAAGGCATTGTTCTGGATGAGAGCGGGAGGATATTTGTGCAGCATATATTTACATACACATTGGATTCATTTTCCAATTTTCCATTCGAAATACTGAATCCCTGACACTAACCCATACCTAGTAGTCTCAGACTATTCATCCTAATATAATGGAGAAAATTAACCCAACACAATGGAAATACAAGCACTTCAGAGGAGACATGTTGTATAGTTGGACTTGACATATGCATTATATAAGGTAGGAGTTATAAATCTAGTCAAATTTTAATTGAAATATTCTCCACGTGTTTTTAAACTTAACAAATATGTGAATTCTTGTTTCTCTTTTCTGTAGCCTATTCACACATGTATATTTATATGCATATATAGAATCCTACCAGGTATCACACATACATTTTTGTGAGGTGGCTGTCTTGGCAGATACAAATTGTGAGAAGTGTTCACTCCTCCTTAATGCTGTTGGAAATGAAAATTCAACCTATAGGAGAGCGTCCTAGTAGAACAACATTATACATTAACTCATGTTCAGTAAAATAAATATTATTGCATTTGTGGATGATATATATTTACTGATGAATTTCGATTGGCGTTTATATTGGTACTTTTTAATGTCTGTGAGTGTTGTGTGTGTGTGTGTGTGTGTGTGTGTGTATAGATGTAGATATAGATATAGATATACTCTCCAAATTTTTCAAAATATGAAATATATGTGTTTAATATACACTCTCTAAATTCATTCATGTTCATGTATGTGGATTTATAATCCACTTTTCACAAGATTATAATCAGAAATATTCATCCACCTGAAATACATATTTGTTTCCTAGTACTGAAAACTAACTTCAGTGAATGGTGCATACAAATCCTAATTATTCTACAGTAACTGACGCAGTCTAACATCAATGCAAGTAGAATCCTATGGGACATGATATGTAATTTGTCATTCATTTGTATTCGACACTGGTACATTATTGATTCTTCAGTTTTAGCACATCACAGGATGTACATTTCATCCACAAGTTCACAAATTAATAAGCATTTGTTTCAACTTTCACCACTTCTTGCTTCAGAACACATGTATTGTCAGGATTTCTTTACTGGTCTTTTCGTGAGACTTCTTTCCAAACACATTATTTTGAATTTCCATAATCATATTGAAGCAAAACTCACACACTCTTCATGATAAACCAAAACACTAATATTTCCATTACATATATACCTGGTTGGAATCAATGATTGTATATCAATGTACAATTCCCTTTAATTTTTCAGATATCAGTTCAATTCATTATTTAAAGTTCAAAAAAGTTATATTATTAATTCACAGTATGGTCTATTCATGCTTTTTTTCTATGTTCCTAGAATCAGGGTACACCTCTTTGTACCCCCGATTCTCATTTTACATCTTCAATATATTGCTCCCAGAAATGGTGAAAGAAATACTCATATCACCTCATTATCACAGTAATATTCTGGACAAAAAATGGAAAGGTCACACTTATGATTGTACCAAAGCCTAAATGGAAAGTGAACATGGATTTCTAAAAACATCCATGTCCAGGTTGCCTAATGCTGTCAATTGTCAATCCTATTGGTGACTACATATTTGTTTTTTTCCTAATTTATATATTCAAACTCAACCCTGTTGAAAATGTCTAATTCTGTCACTCACTTTATACTTTGCCTGATTTTGTAATGTTTCTATTGATATCTGCTTTTCTACATATTTTCCCCAGTTCCACATAGTGACTGACTCTTCATATGTGCTGACATTTACATTCACTCTACAACCGAAAGTCTATTGCTAAAGAACTTTTGCTCCAAATCCTATACTCACTCTTCTTCCTAAACCTACCGACTATCTTCCTAATCCTACTGAATATCCCTTTTTGACTGGATGTTCTCTTCTAAATTCAATCATCCAATGTACAAGGTCCTATGCCATTGTATATCGAATTATCTGAGGCATCTTTGCAGAACATCATTCAAAGCTAAGTATCCCAATCAAGGGCAAAACCCTTCTGGGCTTCAAATCATACCTAGATTTCTGTTTTCCTACTTATATTTCACCTCTATATTCTTGTAAATATTGCAGGTTCCCAATACCATTATTCATCACACAGAATCACTCGTAACCCAAATCAAACCTGTTTTTAACCCCAGGTATACACTGTTCCCTCAATCATTTTACAGAAGAGCAGGGACAGAGTGGTTCTTACAATACAGGAAACTTGGGGACCTTCCACCTGATGAGAACCTCGAATGTCCATGCAGAAATGATACCTGGAGAAGTTGTAGGCAGGTATGAAGCACCTGAGAGAGCAAAAGTCATCTTCCATGGCAAACAACCTGGTCAGGATGAAGGGATGTGTCTGAATCTGAATCTCTCTCTTCTTATTGTAGAGAAGATGGACCAAACAAGGCCTGAGTGGAGAGCTGTTCCCGGGTGCCAATGGTTGATATACATTCTACCTTATGAAAGTGTCACAGGAAGTAAAGGCAACCTCCATCTTATGTTACCCTTGGAAGCAACTGT